>NW_017618187.1:0-12324 GCF_001879475.1 Ipomoea nil | reverse complement strand
TTAAACAAAACACCCAAAGCTCAAAACATTTTGAAGGAAATGGTAGAGAGAGGATTGAATCCAACCATAACGACATATAATATAATGCTTAAAGGCTTTCTTCGAGCAGGTCAGGTTAAGGAAGCCTGGGAATTTTTTTGCAAATGAAGAAGCAGAAGTGTGATTTTGACGTAGTGACGTATACAACTATGGTTCATGGTTTTGGAGTTGTTTGGTGAGGTTGATAAAGCTCGCAAGATATTTAATGAGATGGTTGGAGCTGATTGCAACTTACAATGCTTTGATTCAAGTGTTGTGTAAGAAGGATAGTGTGGAAAATGCTATTTTGGTGTTTGAGGAGATGGTGAGGAAAGGTTATGTGCCTAATATCGTGACCTATAATGCTGTTATTAAGGGATTGTGTCATCGAGGGAGGATGAATGAGGCTGTGAAGTATTTAGATAAAATGAAGGACGATAAATGCGAGCCAAATATTCAGACTTACAATGTTATTGTCCGTTACTATTGTGATGAAGGAGAAATCGAGAAGGCGGTAGAGGTATTTGACAGAATGAACTGTCGGGATTGCTTACCCAATCTGGACACGTACAATATCTTGATCAGCTCAATGTTTGTTAGAATGAAATCAGATGATTTGCAGTTGGCTGGCAGGTTGCTAGTGGAAATGGTTGGTAGAGGATTTCTGCCTAGAAGATTCACCTTCAATCGGGGTTTTAAATGGGCTTTTGCTCACTGGCAACCAAGATTTTGCCAGAGAGATCTTAAGGCTGCTAAGTGAATCTGGCCGTCTTCCTCGTCATTTCAAATTGTGAATCTATTGCAGTTTCCTGCAAGATTATGAGTCATCCTTGTCGCACATGGAAAGTTATGAGACTGTTGATGTCTTTGTTGCTGAAATGAGGAACCTGAGATGGTAAATGACTTATAAAAAGGCATTGTACGTCTAGCAGTACAAGGATGCCCCTAAGGCTTGAATGGTAAAATTCTGAAACCCCCACCCATGTCATTAATTCCAGTAAAGTTCTTTACCATGTCATAAAAAGGCATTGTACGTCTAGCAGTAAAGTTCTTTAACTCCAAAAATTGTGGAAGCATTGGTGTGTACACAAGATTGACTTAGAATGCAAAATACTACATAAGGGAGAATCTGGAAGAGTTGGAGAGGTTTGAAAAAGGTATAACTTTAGGTCTTTACTCTTTAGTAGTTTTGTCATTAGTTTTTTTACTGTTTTATACTAATACTTATATGTTTATTTTGCAGAGTTAAGTGCTGATGGTGGAAGTGGGAAGTCTCTTGGTTCTACACTTGCTACAGTTCCTGTAATGATATTCTTGACATTAGTTGATTTACTTACTTGATTTTTTGCAATCTTTTACAGTATTTGACTCAATTGCAAACTAATCGCACTTGGTATTTATTGAGGCCATTGTGACTGAATGACTGATGTTATTAGTTACTGGCTTGAATGCTTGGACGTCTCACATCTGTAAGACTGACTGTAACTCTGTAAGTATGAAGGTCTGGTAACTTTTACTAAGTTGCTGCCTCAAGTAATCCAGTCCCTTGGGCATTTGGTTGGTAATGTATGAACTATTGTCTATTTTATTATGTTTCTTTCCTTTAAGTTGGCATTTGCAATGATGAAGCTTCCACCTTTAATCTGAAAAGAAAAGGATTAAGTTGGTGAATTGCTCTATACTTAAGTTATATTGAAGCAATTTGCCCTTAATTCAAATGATATGGAAAAATGCTTAACGAGCCAAAATTGATATAATCCCTTCTCTGTGTTTCATTTTTTTAGATGTAATAATAATTATTTTCACTAACTTGTCGGTTGTCACAATTCACAGGAAGAAGAGTAGGTCAAATTGTCTAAGAGTAATTCACACTTGCTGTGCTGAGTTGTTGTCTTGCTGATTGTTGATTTGTTGCTGATTAAGCACAATTTTTGGTAGATAACACTTGTAAATTTGATCCTTTACACTTAAAAATAACACTTGTGTAGAGTTTTGATCCTTTTGTAGTTTTGGTCTGTACTCTGTAACAGTTAATTGGTTAACTTTATTTCTGTAAGTTTTGTTAGACTCTTAGTGATAGTTAATAGACTACTTAGTAATACTAATAACTTAGTATTACAGTATTAATCTATTACACTAGGCACTAGCAGTTATTTACTTATTTATTCAGTTAGATACTAAATTAAACTCCGAGAACAAAGGGCTTTGATTCCGAGCTAGCAATCTACAATCCACCGCACCGGTCGATAACACACCGAATAACAGAATAGGGCTTCCACCGAACAATATTAGCTTCCACCGGAGATTCACACTCAAAGACTTAGAGAGAACGAGAGAACTCAGAGAACTGGAGAGAAAGAAGCAAGAACTAGGGTTTCAGATTTCAGAATAGAGAGAAGAGAGAACGAGAGTCTAGAGAGTTCTCAAAAGCTCAAAGCTGCGCAAATGACAAAGGTTTCAGATACAAACCCTACAACGCAACATATATACTACGCTTACACGACGTCGTATACCCTTAGGTATACAAAGTCTAACCCTAAATCGGGTTGTCGGACGGGGTTCGGGGGAATTTATAACCCCCAAACCAGCTTCTTATAACCGGAAAATGAGGACGAGTTTGGATCGGGTAAGCCTCTTCGGGTTCGGTTGCCGCCCAATTGCTTCTCCTCGGGTTCGGGTCGGTCGGGTTGTTCGGTTTCTGCACAGCCCTACATCTATTTACCAAACACCCCCTAACACAGCAAGAATTAGAATGTTTACATTGTCCGTATTATCTTAGGACTATAATAATACAGTAAAAGGTATCCCTCTCAGTTGTTAAGATTTGAGTTGGGTTCTGTTTCATGTTTCTTTTATTGTCAAAACATTGTGCGTAGGATGAGAGGTTGCAAAGTATTGAAGGAGAAAGCAGTAGAGATAATACATGGAAGAAGAAGAGATACAAGTTCAATCTAAAAAGAGCATTCAATAATTAATTAGGCATGAATGAAATGAGCGGTCTCACAGTCCCACATTTCACCATTTCCAGAAAACATTGGAACCACACTTGTATTTGTCCTTCCCTTCGCATTCTAATTCCAGGTCATCTGAGATGAATGGCACTTTCTGCAATTATTTAAAGGGATTATTTTGTTGCACAATTCCCAGAAAAAAAAAGAATTTTCATGAAACATTTGATTCAAAATCAAACCTTTTGCTTGGCAAGGTCTTGACAGCCGGTGAAGTTTTCAGGGAACTTGCAGCTCCCAAATTGAACTGTGTATGCTCTTGCAAAGTTTGCTCCACTTGTTGCCAGCCTCTTCTTGTCATTCAACTCCTACAACCAAACACATATATATATAGCCTCTGGTTTCATATATGTTGGATCCTCGTTACTCAAACATTGTTTTATGCAGCTTAACAATATTAACAACACATGATGTGTACCTTGTTGGCCTTGCTTTTCTCGAGATAGTCCTCAATGACGCCAGCGTTTGCTGAGGAAGTGGATGCTGCGGCGGTGAAAAGGGCAGTTGCGAGGCCGAGAAGGGCAGCTCTTCTCCCTTGCTGGCTGCCGTTTTCGGAATCCAAAGCTGTTCTTGGTGGTGGTTGTTGTTGGGCCTTGATTGCCAGCAGCTTTGAAGGGGGTGAGACCATGGATGCCGACATTGAAGCAGCCTTTGCATTGAGCTCAGATGAAGCAGCCCCTGATATGGCATAGCTGCATGCCAATACACTGGAGTTCATGGCAGCCATTATCACTATAGATCGAGAAAGCTAGATTGATGAGAAATTTTGGTTTTCTTTTTATTTATTGTTATTTTAATTTTTGGGTTTATGATTACTTAAGGAGGGTGGGTGATGTGGAGTGGTGTGAAAGTGAGTGTAATCAAGGTTGTGGTAGGAGTGTGGATAAGGTAAGATATCCTCACTCCAATTGGCACATTTTGCTCTCTTCTACTAATCTTGGATGGGGTTACCTGTGTGGTGAATGCCAACAAAAAATAGGACCCACTCTGGAATCATTCTTTGATTCCAATTTCTCACTTAAAAAGGAAAAAAAAAAAAAAAACACACACACACAAAGAGACAAATCACAAATACACACAATCACAACTTCATATGCAGTGCCATAATCCAAAATGTAAAAAGAATGAAAACCTGAGAGGTTAAGAAAGTACGTGAACATAAGCTTAAAGAACATGGGATTTTCATTAATGTTTAAGCATGCATATTTCCTACAAGCAACTAGTAATAGGTGAACTAGCACGGATGCAAAAGTCACCAGCATTTCATGCCACCTTACCACGAAGGGACACAAAATGGAAATAACACCCCATTTCAAGTCACTAAAATTAAATCAAACCATCTACTAAACTTAGCTTGGATGTTCTGGCTTTCCTAAGAGGTTGTTGCCAAGTTGCCATAAAGGTCAATTGTGTTCTTGAAAGTAGCTATGCTATTTAAAGGGATGAAATTAAAAACTACCTTCTATCTAAGAATATGGACCACAAAGAGTAGCTTTACTTGATCCTTGTTGAACTTTGAATGCCCAGAAAACTTGAACCATGCTGTTTATCTTCAGAAGTGTGCAGTTTAGCTTCAATCATCAGTTGATTGATCCGTTCCTTTTCTTTATGAAGGCCCTTTTTCTCAAATTCTTGAACCAGTTTGGTGTAGATGGTGTCTGTTGGTAAAATTCCTTTAAGAACTAATTGCTCAAAAAAGGAACAAGCCTGCTCATGTTTCCCAATCCTGCTTAGCCCACGAATCAAAAGAGCATATGTCCCAAGATCCATGCTGAGATCATTCTTGTACATGTGGTTCAGCAAAAAGGACAATACTTTGATTCTTTTCAGTTTGCAACACATCTTCAACAATGGTGCATATGTGTTAAGGTCGGGCTTGCATTGACATTCTTCCATTTTCTTAAGTAATGTGAGAGCTTCCTCTTCTTTCAAGTTCTTAGCAGCATAACGGATCATAGTATTGAATGTCAGCAGGTGAGGAGTGATTCCCTGTTTTGACATATCCTCAAATACATCACTGGAATCATTGAGTCTCCCAGAGTTATAGAGGATGTTAATTAGAACCCCGTAACCATTAGCATCAAGAACACAACCACTTTCCCTCATTTTCTCATATATCTCTAAAGCCTTGTTAACTTCCTTTGCATGTCCAAGGGATTTTATAACTATTGTATATGTAACCACAGTTGGAGGGCACCCCTTCTTCCGCATTTCATCTAGAGTAGCATCAACTTTGCGAAAATCTTTTTCACGACAATAGGCTTCAATAAGGCAAGTGTAAGTAACAGGATCTGGAGCAAAACCATGTCGCACCATCTCTTGGATGGTCCTCTTGGCTTTCTCGGTCTGCCTAATTTTGCACCACCCATGGATTAACACATTGAATGTACGAAGATTTGGAGCTATATGAACTTTTTCTTCTAAATAAACATCATATGCACGCTCCACGCTTCCTCCCTTTACCAATGCATCAATCAATATATTCACCATACATGTATCTTTCTGGATTCCAAATTGCTCCATTCTTGACATTGCTTCAACTGCATCTTCATAGTACCCAGCCTTTGCAAGCCTCCTAATGACAAGAGTGACTGTATCCAACGTAACATACCCTTGTAAATCACTCATTTCTTTCACTAATTCCCACATTACAACAAAGTTCCTTGCCTTCCCTAGGTTATCGATCATCAGATTGTACAAATCAGGGGAAAACTTAAACTTTGACTGCTGTTTAACCCATTTAAAAAACCCATAAGATTTAATCCACTCACAGCTGAATCTTTTGAGAATTTTCTCTAACAAATCCTCAGACACATCAATATTGCAGGCACCTAATGCTTGAACAACAGCATCAGGTGACTTGAAATGATTTTTCAAGGTTTCACCAATCTTATCAACATCAACAATGTCACTTTTCAAACTGTTGGCACCAACTTCTTGCCTCTGAAACTTGTCATTTTCAATCCAGCTCCACAATGAAGGAATTACAAAATCATCATCCTCAGACATATCAGTATCCTGTTTGCTTTTCCCTGGTAATTTAACCCAACCTGGAAGCTCTGGAGACTCGGTCATCTTAGGCAGCTTATCAACTTCACTCATCCCCGTCACTGTGCATAGTGTATTGGTCAACATCGTGTTCCCTTCACCACAGTAAACATTATTTCTACACAAGTTCAAACCTTCTCTACTCTGTAAACGCCAGAAATGCTGGAAGTGCTTAAATTTCAATATCATTCTCAAGAATCCTAGCAGCTGGAAATGCAATGATCAGGAAAAAGTGATTGCAGCAGAGCTCTTGAAACTAGTCCCAGGTAACTCGGATGAGCGAACACCTGGTTGTATACCAAAAAAAAAAAAAGGCGATCACTAGACATGCTCTAGAAACATGCTTGTGTTAGATTGTCAGATGCTAATTCAGGTGAAATGATCAATGACATAAACCAACTGTATTCTAAAAGGAATGAATGTGCCAATGTCTAGCTATGATGGCTCAGGAGACTCTAAATAGGACTTTATTCATAGAAAGGATACCCCATGGGCTTGAGGCACTAATGGAAGACGACATCAAGTGAAAAATGCCCCTGAGCACGTAGTTGATTAGTCTTTTCCGAATTGCCCGAATAAAAACACGTAAAATTAGCTTGAATTACACAATTTAACTGCATAGATGTGGAAACTCATAGATATGGGTGGGTGTTTCGGTATGTTCAGTTTTGAAAAAATGAAACCATTCGGATTAACATTGTAGTTCGGTTCGGTTTGAATAAGTTCAGTTTCAAACTTCATTTTGGTTTGGTAGCATTTCAGCAACTAAAAACTTTTAGCAAAATCAGATTGCATTAGCAGTTTCTTCTCCAGGTCAAATCAATACTTGAAAGCAAAACAACTTCATGAAGGGACAAAATTATATACTACGGTATGATTTTGAAGTGCACACATGTTTGTTAAAATCAAAATAAATAGAAATGAACTTAACTATGGGCAAAGCAGACTACATCAGCTGCTTCTTTACAGCTTTACTCACTATTTGACAAACAAAACCAACTTAAGGAAACATAAAGTTGCATGATCTCAAAGCAAACTCAAAAATATATAAATCAAATTAAATTCTAAAGATTTTAAAACACAATACTGCCCAGGACAGCATTCCCCAGACGAATGCTGCTAGCCTGGTCAGTCCCAAAGAATGCCTTAGCAAACACAGTTGTGACAAATAGGTTGATGATGAATGAAACCGCAAACTCTATTGAGTAGTAGAAGCAGATTGGTGTGGAGGCCTAGGCCTAGGCCAGAGAATCAGTATTATGAGATTAAATAATAATAACCTCACCCAATTTCAATTTCAATTCCAATCAGCTACGAGTAAATTCATTTTTACTCACCTGAGTTGCTTACAGGACCATCAGGTGCATTTATAAAGTCGACCATCAGTTGTGACGGTGTGCCGGCGTATCAACGGTCGGCAATCGTTGCGTCTACGGTCGTCGCGGCGGTGACTCTCCGCCTCTGAATATTCATTCCCTCACGGACGCACCAACTGAATTTACTTTTTCCTCCCCAAATTATTTAATAAGGTAAAATATAATTTTTTAGCCCCTCCATTGTATTTGAATAGTAAACTTTACCCCAAAAAATTCATTATCTCCTGTTCTGATATTTCCATCATAAAATTAAAATAGTAATAATATTTTGATCATATTAAATAATTAATCATCTTCCTATTTCCTCTTTTGACATAACAAGACACTACCAGCATTATTTAAACCAAAAAAAAAAAAAAAAAAACATAAATTTTGTTCCTATTTTTATAATTGTAAACCTAAAATTCAAAAATATCTTTATTTTATTCCATCAATCATTAATAGCATTATCATATTTTTTTTTATACATTTCAATATAAGTGAAATTTTGATAAAATTGAATACAATCCTCTGGTACATTATGGTGTAGAGGCACAAAGTGACTTTTCTTAATGGAAGTTTATAGATTTTATCTCAATGAAGATAGTATTGACACTTTCTAATAAAGTAATTATGAACAGATACTATATTGGGTAGATTTGGGCCGGTTGATGAAATTTAGCATTTAATTTTTCAGTGAGAGTTTATATTATTCTTTTAAAAGGTTGAACCAACCCTAAGCTCTAAGGGTTCCACACGAGGCGTTATGCTGTGGACTCGTGCCCAGCGTGCATCATGGGCACGTAACGGTGCCGTCAGGCATCGTTATCTTTTTTTATTATTTTATTTAATTTCAGACCGCTTCGTTATAGGAGCATATATTAATAGCTTTGTGTTCATAATTTTATAATTATACATTCATAATTCCATAACTGTACATTCATAATTCCGTAACTGTACATTCATAATTCAATAACTGTAAATTCATAATTTTCGAAACTCTATGTTCATAATTGTAAGTTCATAATGTCAGAGTTCTGTGTTCATAATTTCATAATTGTACATTCATAATTCCATAACTGTACATTCATAATTATATAACTGTACATTCATAATTCCATACTGTATATTCATAATTCCATACCGAACATTCATAATTTTCGAAACTCTATGTTCATAATTTCATAACTATATATTCATAATTCTATAACTGTACATTCATAATTTCATAACGAATATACTGTTAACGCGGTTAACGGCCTTTCGAACAATTTTTATTTATTTTTTTAGTTAGAACAGCGTCGTTTTCCCTGAAAATGATGCCGTTTTAGAGTCGTGCGCACCTGCGCATAGCATAATTTGCCGTCCCAACCTGACAAAGCATTTGAGAGGATATAAATTATGGTAATTCAAGTGAACATGAATCACACAAACTAGACCTGGAAGCCCCTCACTTTGAGAGTTTATATTATTGAATGACAAGATTGAAGTCATGATAAGTGCAGATCGTGAGCAGTGATGGGCTGAAAAATACATTCTGAATGGGACTCAAGTGCAGCCACCATGTCCGGCCACAAGATAGCGGACACCGTCCAAGACCGTCACCTCTGGCACTTGGCTTTGATTGACGTACCCAACTCCTATCCTTTCTATGGTGGAGCAAACTGTTCCAAGAACCGGACTCCCGAACCCAAACTCCAGTTCGCCACCGGAAACCGCCGTCCTGATGACACTACAATCGCCGCGCCGGGGCCATCTCGCCCTAACACCATCTTCGACAGCATCAGCCCTGGCCTATGGCACTCTATCCAGTCAATCAAATCCAAAAAATGCTCCGCGTTTGTTGCTGTAGAGATTGCCGCGTGAACATGGCTCGCGATTTTAGATATGGTCCCGTGTTTCAGTTCATCCATGCTCAGTTCTCCGAAGGTTAGAGACAGAACATTGCCTATGTAATCCGACATAATTCCTGGAATTCTTGTCCGCCCGTCAACCAACCATCCCATCTTGCACTTGTTATGGCTTTTGTCGACGGCATTCACCATAACCTTCCATATATAAGCGAGAATGCCTCGATTTTTGTCCGCCTCCTGCTGGTTCCAATTCCATCGTCTTCTTCAGAAGCCAGTTTTTGGAGTTTGTGGATGCTTGATGCGTCGATATAATAAAGGCGCTTGAGCATGATAGATGAGAGTAGTGTAGGCGGCGGCCGCATGTTGAGTATGTCGTCAAGGGAGCAGGAAACGAAGGTTTCGTCCAAGGATGTGTTATACCTGGGAGGAAACCTTGGCCGGAGGAGAAATCTCCGGTGGTCCGGAGAACAAGAGGAGGCTTGTTGGTCGCTAGTTCCGACCAAGTGGTCAGAAATTTGGCAAAGGAACTCGCATCTCCCAAGGCATGGTCAAACGTGAACGTTAAACACAAGCCTCCGCAGGTATACCGTGTGATTTGAATCTGCACCGCGAAATCGTCGCCGCCGCGTTGGCGGAAGGCCGGGACTAGCTTTCCCCTCTCCACATACTTGTTGAGATTGTAGAATTCGAGCTCTTTCAAACGAATATTCGCCTGTGCTTCCACGACCAAAACGCCACGATTGTCACACAAGATTTCAGGCTCATCGGTCTTTGGATTTGGCACTATTCGGCCGGCGAAAGGTAGAAACGAGAGAGGCATTGGGAAAGTGAAGCTTTCAAGTTGTCAATGATTTTTGGCGATGATGAATGAAACTGGTTTGGGCTGCGGAAGAAGTATAAATAGGTGACCGGAAAGCGGCCGGACAAAAGGTCGAGATTTGAGAGGGTGAGAATGTAAGGTTTGGGTGTGAGACCAACAGTTTTGACTACAGATTCTGTGATGAAATCCACTCTGAAATCGCTGCAGCTGTCAACCGCGGCCATTGTTGGAATGCTTAGCTTGCTTTGCTTTGCAGCTATGATACTTTACGTACATTGAATTTAAATAGAAGAGCAGAATAGAATGCAATAATGGTTGAATTGAATTGAATTTGCAAGTGCATGATGATAATCATGCAAGTAGCCTAGCCACTACTGATAGTGATCGATTTGGGCACGGTGCACTAATATCATATATAATTTGTTGGAAGAAGAGGGACATTTTTATTTTTTATCCCAGACGAATTGAAATATATATACTTATGTGCATTCATCATTAAAAACATTTTATATCTCTATCACTTTTTAAGGAAAGTACGTGACATTCATTTATTAGTTCATACGTTGCTCCACTGAGCATAATGTTATGTTGTGCGGGCGATGATTCTTCCCTCCATGAGTCAATTCATGCTAGCTATTTGCCGTCGAAAATGTACCCACTATGGTGCCACCCCTTATAACTCCACTAGCATTTAATTAGTGAAAGATTAGATTTATACACTGTACTGTTGTTAACTTAATTTTTTTTTTTTTTGCTGGGTACTTGTTAACTTAATTAATTATTGAGAATTCCTGATTGAAGGCAAAGGGTGTCTAAAATGGAAAATGTTAGGTTTAATCTCAATTTTTACTTCCACACACAAAACTTTGTGTAGATATTTGTATTGAAACCCTGGAAAAAATAACTTATTGGAGTCTTGTCACATCATGGAATAAAATTGAAGGAGTAAGTGAGAGTACATTACATGTATGTAGTAGAACTCTCAAATGCTGGGGGTTGAATCTGACTGTCAGGTTCTGATCTTGTCCAAGAGGCAACTCTGTATCACTCTGATCTTGTCCAAGAGGCGACTCTGTATCACTCTCATTGATTGTTATTGTTTTTCTTTTTAAGCTTTTAGGCTTAAGATTGGAAATCAACTTGTCCACGCTTGCCACGGTAAGTTGGGAACTGAAATTATATTACTGTCTAGGAGTCAACGCTCTTGTATTTATCTCTTATTTATTCTAATGATACAGCTTTGCAGTTGGTTTTCAAAACTTATTGAGAATTCCTAAAGTCCATCATCAGCATCGTGCATTGAGCTGGCTGGAGTTGTTCACTGCCCATTCCACTAAACATCAACTCATAAATATAAGCCCAGCTTTTAGAAAGGAAGTTGTATGGTTGTGTATTGGTTAAAAGATTGGACACATGCATGATGAAATTATGTTATTGAGTGCTATAATTAGTGATGATGTATAATATAATATAATATACGGAGCAATTATTATTATTGATATGCCGTGGACCGTGGTTGGTTTCTTGCTTGTCTAATCATAGAATCATATTATCATGAAAATAGCCTTTTTAAGTTTAATTATGATGGAGATATTTTGTTGAATGGTTGATGTGGGCACTGGCCTACCTGCCCAGATGATAATGAATCAATCCACAATGGACCAAATAAATGTTGACTGAGAAAGGGACCAGACGTTATGGTGAACACGGTTCCATCGGTGTTAGTACACCGTTATCTTTTTTTTTTTTTTTCTTAATTAATTGCGTGACTTTTTTTCTTTATTTCACATTTTGCGGTTTCACTTTTAATTTGAGGTGAAACAAAGATTTCGGACATTCATAAATTATGAATTCATGCCTGCACATTCACTTTGGAACCATGTCTACACATTCCCGTCCGAATCACGGACATTCAATAAATTATGAATCCATGCCTGCACATTCACTTTGGAACCATGCCTACAGATTCACTTTAGAACCATGAGATTATGAATTTTCAGTTATGCGATTATGAATTTTCTGTTATGAGATTATGAATTTTCATTACATTCATAATTTTCGGACATTCATAAATTATGAATTCATGCCTGCATATTCACTTTGGAACCATGCCTACATATTCCCCGTCCGAAATCACGGACATTCATAAATTATGAATCCATGCCTGCACATTCACTTTGGAACCAGCCACACATTCACTTACATGAACATTTCTGTTATGA
>NW_017618186.1:0-5483 GCF_001879475.1 Ipomoea nil | reverse complement strand
TACCGCAACTTTCCGCAACCTCGGCCACCCGCTACCGCAACTTTCCGCAACCTCGGCAACCCGTACCGCAACTTTCCGCAACCTCGGCACCCGTACCGCAACTTTCCGCAACCTCGGCACCCTCGTACCGCATAAGTCCGCAACCTCGGCACCCTCGTACCGCATAAGTCCGCAAACCCTCGTACCCGCAACCTCGGTACCGCATAAGTCCGCAACCTCGGCACCCCCGATAAGTCCGCAACTCGCACCCTCGTCCGCATAAGTCCGCAACTTGGCACCCTCGTCCGCAACTTTCCGCAACTTGGGCACTCTCGTACCGCAACTTTCGCAACTTGGCACTCTCGTACCGCAACTTTCCGCAACTTGGGCCCGCTACCGCAACTTTCCGCAACTTGGGCACCTCGTACCGCATAATTCCGCAACCTCGGCACCCTCGTCCGCATAAGTCCGCAACCTCGCACCCTCGCCGCATAAGTCCGCACCTCGGCACCCTCGTACCGCATAATTCCGCAACCTCGGCACCCTCGTACCGCATGAGTCCGCAACTTAGGCACCAACGTTGCGCATAAGCCCGCAACTTAGGCACCCTCGTTCCGCATAAGTCCGCAACTTAGGCACCCTCGTACCCCATAAGTCCGCAACTTGGGCACACTCGTTCCGCATGAGCCCGCAACGTAGGCACACTCGTTCCGCACAAGTCCGGCACTTAGGCACACTCGTTCCGCATGAGTCCGCAACTTAGGCACGCTCGTACCCATAAGTCCGCAACTTGGGCACACTCGTTCCGCATGAGCCCGCAACGTAGGCACACTCGTTCCGCACAAGTCCGGCACTTAGGCACACTCGTTCCGCATGAGTCCGCAACTTAGGCACACTCGTTCCGCATATGCCCGCAACGTAGGCACACTCGTTCCGCATGAGTCCGCAACGTAGGCACGCTACTTCGGCACACTCGTTCCGCACAAGTCCGCAACTTCGGCACACTCGTTCCGCAACTGTCCGCTACTTAGGCACACTCGTTCCGCAACTGTCCGCAACTTAGGCGCACTCGTTCCGCATGAGTCCGCAACTTAGGCACACTCGTTCCGCATATGCCCGCAACGTAGGCACACTCGTTCCGCATATGCCCGCAACGTAGGCACGCTCGTTCCGCACAAGTCCGCAACTTAGGCACGCTCGTTCCGCACAAGTCCGCAACTTAGGCACGCTCGTTCCGCACAAGTCCGATACTTAGGCACACTCGTTCCGCACAAGTCCGCTACTTAGGCACACTCGTTCCGCATGAGTCCGCAACTTAGGCACACTCGTTCCGCATGAGTCCGCAACTTAGGCACACTCGTTCCGCATATGCCCGCAACGTAGGCACACTCGTTCCGCACAAGTCCGGCACTTAGGCACGCTCGTTCCGCACAAGTCCGGCACTTAGGCACACTCGTTCCGCATGAGTCCGCAACTTAGGCACGCTCGTTCCGCATATGCCCGCAACGTAGGCACACTCGTTCCGCACAAAGTCCGCAAAGCCCGCAACGTAGGCACCATCGTTCCGCATGAGTCCGCAACTTAGGCACCATCCGTTCCGCAACAGTCCGCACTTAGGCACCATCGTTCCGCATGAGTCCGCAACTTAGGCACTAACGTTGCGCATAAGTCAGCAACTTAGGCACACTCGTTCCCCATAAGCCCGCAACGTAGGCACCATCGTTCCGCACAAGTCCGCAACTTAGGCACGCTCGTTCCGCACAAGTCCGCAACTTAGGCACGCTCGTTCCGCACAAGTCCGCTACTTAGGCACACTCGTTCCGCATAAGTCCGCAACGTGGGCACACTCGTTCCGCACAAGTCCGCAACTTAGGCACACTCGTTCCGCATAAGTCCGCAACTTAGGCACACTCGTTCCGCATATGCCCGCAACGTAGGCACCATCGTTCCGCATAAGTCCGCAACGTAGGCACACTCGTTCCGCACAAGTCCGCAAAGCCCGCAACGTAGGCACCATCGTTCCGCATGAGTCCGCAACTTAGGCACCACCCGTTCCGCAACAGTCCGCACTTAGGCACCATCGTTCCGCATAAGTCCGCAACTTGGGCACACTCGTTCCGCATGAGTCCGCAATGTAGGCACCATCCGTTCCGCAACAGTCCGCACTTAGGCACCATCGTTCCGCATGAGTCCGCAACTTAGGCACTAACGTTGCGCATAAGTCAGCAACTTATGCACCGCCGTCCGCACTTAGCCACTTAGTACGGAACTCTGTCCGCACTTAGGTACCAGCGTGCCACATCCGTCCGCAACGTAGGCACCAACGAAGTTCGAGTGAAACGTGGCTAAGTCCTTGGCCACTAAACACTTGTACACAGAACTTGAAACTTGTGAATACTTTGACACTTAGCCATTTTTTCAAGTTCTGTGTACAAGTGTTTAGTGGCCAAGGACTTAGCCACGTTTCACTCGAACTTCGTTGGTGCCTACGTTGCGGACGGATGTGGCACGCTGGTACCTAAGTGCGGACAGAGTTCCGTACTAAGTGGCTAAGTGCGGACGGCGGTGCATAAGTTGCTGACTTATGCGCAACGTTAGTGCCTAAGTTGCGGACTCATGCGGAACGATGGTGCCTAAGTGCGGACTGTTGCGGAACGGATGGTGCCTACATTGCGGACTCATGCGGAACGAGTGTGCCCAAGTTGCGGACTTATGCGGAACGATGGTGCCTAAGTGCGGACTGTTGCGGAACGGGTGGTGCCTAAGTTGCGGACTCATGCGGAACGATGGTGCCTACGTTGCGGGCTTTGCGGACTTGTGCGGAACGAGTGTGCCTACGTTGCGGACTTATGCGGAACGATGGTGCCTACGTTGCGGGCATATGCGGAACGAGTGTGCCTAAGTTGCGGACTTATGCGGAACGAGTGTGCCTAAGTTGCGGACTTGTGCGGAACGAGTGTGCCCACGTTGCGGACTTATGCGGAACGAGTGTGCCTAAGTAGCGGACTTGTGCGGAACGAGCGTGCCTAAGTTGCGGACTTGTGCGGAACGAGCGTGCCTAAGTTGCGGACTTGTGCGGAACGATGGTGCCTACGTTGCGGGCTTATGGGGAACGAGTGTGCCTAAGTTGCTGACTTATGCGCAACGTTAGTGCCTAAGTTGCGGACTCATGCGGAACGATGGTGCCTAAGTGCGGACTGTTGCGGAACGGATGGTGCCTAAGTTGCGGACTCATGCGGAACGATGGTGCCTACGTTGCGGGCTTTGCGGACTTTGTGCGGAACGAGTGTGCCTACGTTGCGGGCATATGCGGAACGAGCGTGCCTAAGTTGCGGACTCATGCGGAACGAGTGTGCCTAAGTGCCGGACTTGTGCGGAACGAGCGTGCCTAAGTGCCGGACTTGTGCGGAACGAGTGTGCCTACGTTGCGGGCATATGCGGAACGAGTGTGCCTAAGTTGCGGACTCATGCGGAACGAGTGTGCCTAAGTTGCGGACTCATGCGGAACGAGTGTGCCTAAGTAGCGGACTTGTGCGGAACGAGTGTGCCTAAGTATCGGACTTGTGCGGAACGAGCGTGCCTAAGTTGCGGACTTGTGCGGAACGAGCGTGCCTAAGTTGCGGACTTGTGCGGAACGAGCGTGCCTACGTTGCGGGCATATGCGGAACGAGTGTGCCTACGTTGCGGGCATATGCGGAACGAGTGTGCCTAAGTTGCGGACTCATGCGGAACGAGTGCGCCTAAGTTGCGGACAGTTGCGGAACGAGTGTGCCTAAGTAGCGGACAGTTGCGGAACGAGTGTGCCGAAGTTGCGGACTTGTGCGGAACGAGTGTGCCGAAGTAGCGTGCCTACGTTGCGGACTCATGCGGAACGAGTGTGCCTACGTTGCGGGCATATGCGGAACGAGTGTGCCTAAGTTGCGGACTCATGCGGAACGAGTGTGCCTAAGTGCCGGACTTGTGCGGAACGAGTGTGCCTACGTTGCGGGCTCATGCGGAACGAGTGTGCCCAAGTTGCGGACTTATGGGGTACGAGCGTGCCTAAGTTGCGGACTCATGCGGAACGAGTGTGCCTAAGTGCCGGACTTGTGCGGAACGAGTGTGCCTACGTTGCGGGCTCATGCGGAACGAGTGTGCCCAAGTTGCGGACTTATGGGGTACGAGGGTGCCTAAGTTGCGGACTTATGCGGAACGAGGGTGCCTAAGTTGCGGGCTTATGCGCAACGTTGGTGCCTAAGTTGCGGACTCATGCGGTACGAGGGTGCCGAGGTTGCGGAATTATGCGGTACGAGGGTGCCGAGGTTGCGGACTTATGCGGAACGAGGGTGCCGAGGTTGCGGAATTATGCGGTACGAGGGTGCCCAAGTTGCGGAAAGTTGCGGTACGAGGGTGCCCAAGTTGCGGAAAAGTTGCGGTACGAGAGTGCCCAAGTTGCGGAAAGTTGCGGTACGAGAGTGCCCAAGTTGCGGAAAGTTGCGGTAACGAGGGGTGCCCAAGTTGCGGACTTATGCGGAACGAGGGTGCCGAGGTTGCGGACTTATGCGGTACAAGGGTGCCGAGGTTGCGGACTTATGCGGTACGAGGGTGCCGAGGTTGCGGACTTATGCGGTACGAGGGTGCCGAGGTTGCGGACTTATGCGGTACGAGGGTGCCGAGGTTGCGGACTTATGCGGTACGAGGTGCCGGGTGCGAAAGTTCGTACGGGTGCGGAAAGTTGCGGTACGGTGTGCCGAGGTTGCGGAAAGTTGCGGTACGGGTGGCCGAGGTTGCCGGAAAGTTGCGGTACGGGTGGGCCGAGGTTGCGGAAAGTTGCGGTACGGGGGTGCCGAGGTTGCGGAAAGTTGCGGTACGGGGGTGCCGAGGTTGCGGAAAGTTGCCGGTACGGGTGGGCCGACGTTGCGGAAAATTGCGGTACGGGTGGGCCGACGTGCGGAAAATTGCGGTACGGGGTGCGAGGTTGCGGAAAGTTGCGGTACGGGTGGGCCGAGGTTGCGGAAAGTTGCGGTACGGGTGGGCCGACGGTTGCGGAAAATTGCGGTACGGGGGTGCCGAGGTTGCGGAAAGTTGCGGTACGAGGGTGCCCAAGTTGCGGACTTATGCGGTACGAGAGTGCCCAAGTTGCGGAAAATTGCGGTACGGGGGGGGTGCGAGGTTGCGGACTTATGCGGAACGGGTGTGCCGAGGTTGCGAAAGTTGCGGTACGGGGTGCTGAGGTTGCGGAAAGTTGCGGTACGAGGGTGCCGAGGTTGCGGAAAGTTAGGCGGTAGCGAGGGTGCCTGAGTGTTGGCGGAAAGTATGCGGATATGCGAGGCGTTGGCGTGCCAAGTTGCTGGCGACTTATGGCGGAAAGCGGGGGTGGCCGAGGTTGGGCGGTACTTATGCGGAACGAGGGTGGCAGCGAGGTCTGCGGAGCTTATGCGGAAGCGAGGGCGGCCGCCAAATTGCGCACAGTTTTGCGGACGATGCGGAAAGAATATCAGCGTCACACGAAGGGTTTACTCCGC
>NW_017618185.1:15000-16003 GCF_001879475.1 Ipomoea nil | reverse complement strand
GTGTCTACTGCTGTCACGGGGTTTTTTTTTTTTTAACTACTATAGGGGGGGTATGGTAGTTGAGGTGCCGGTCGACTTTTTTCGGAACGTGTTGGGACGGGCCCCCTCGTCCCGTAGGCCTCGTACGAGTGTTCCCGCCGCTCGTACGTATTATTGGGGACCGGCATAGACCCATCGGAGTCGCAAGGCGGGGCGGCGCACCGGACGGAGACGGACATGCAAAAAAACATCATTGGCACGTGAATTCGGTCAATCGAGCAAACGTGAATCTGCAATATACCGTCAGTAGGTTGTGAGTTGCCGAGGCACGTGTCCAATCGTCTAGTAAGCTGTTCGTTAACGAATTACGGTGCGCCGTAGGGGCGGAGGGCGGGCGTTCGCAATGAACCCCCAGCGTAGCGCAGTGCAGCGTACGTGTCGTCGGGCGTGGGGGTTGACCGACCTCGCAAGAGGATAGAAATATTGTATTGCTCGAGGCCTTTCATTCCTCGAGGGCTTCCTCCACAGCACTCGTTCGACGACACGTCCGGATCTGACCGAGACGGACATGCAAAAAAACGGCCGTGGAACAAGTTGGGCAAAAAAACAACCGTGAATCTGCAATATACCGTCAGTAGGCTTGTAAGTTACCGACACCAGTGTCCACCCGTCTAGTAAGCTGTCCGTTAAAGGATGATTGTGCGCTCGCTACGAATCTGCCCAAGCGCAACGGGCGTTGTCTTAGCGTCGGACTTGGGGGCTGACCCACCTCGCAAGAGGTATGGTGTTGTATTGATCGAGGACTTTCACTCCTCGAGGTCTTCCTCCACCCGATGGCGCGACGGACTCACAACCAATGCGTACGGCGAGATGGAAATTCGGTAGTTACCTTTTGTAACTATCGACGCGGGGCACTGAGGGAGACGGACATGCAAAAAAACGTCGTTGGCGCGGGGTTGTCGGTCAATCGAGCAACCGTGAATCTGCAACATACCGTAGTAGGTTGTGAGTTACCGAGACCCGT
>NW_017618185.1:5000-7500 GCF_001879475.1 Ipomoea nil | reverse complement strand
GCATGTCCGTCTCCCTCAGTGCCCGCCGTCGATAGTTACGAAAGGTAACTACCGAATTTCCATCTCGCCGTACGCATTGGTTGTGAGTCCGTCGCGCCATCGGGTGGGAAAGACCTCGAGGAGTGAAAGTCCTCGATCAATACAACACCATACCTCTTGCGAGGTGGGTCAGCCCCCAAGTCCGACGCTAAGACAACGCCCGTTGCGCTTGGGCAGATTCGTAGCGAGCGCACAATCATCCTTTAACGGACAGCTTACTAGACGGGTGGACACTGGTGTCGGTAACTTACAAGCCTACTGACGGTATATTGCAGATTCACGGTTGTTTTTTTGCCCAACTTGTTCCACGGCCGTTTTTTTGCATGTCCGTCTCGGTCAGATCCGGAGTGTCGTCGAACGAGTGCTGTGGAGGAAGCCCTCGAGGAATGAAAGGCCTCGAGCAATACAATTTTCTATCCTCTTGCGAGGTCGGTCAACCCCCACGCCCGACGACACGTACGCTGCACTGCGCTACGCTGGCGGGGTTCATTCGAACGCCGCCCCTACGGTTGCGGACTTATGCGGAACGATGGTGCCTAAGTGCGGACTGTTGCGGAACGGGTGGTGCCTAAGTTGCGGACTCATGCGGAACGATGGTGCCTACGTTGCGGGCTTTGCGGACTTGTGCGGAACGAGTGTGCCTACGTTGCGGACTTATGCGGAACGATGGTGCCTACGTTGCGGGCATATGCGGAACGAGTGTGCCTAAGTTGCGGACTTGCGGAACGAGTGTGCCTAAGTTGCGGACTTGTGCGGAACGAGTGTGCCACGTTGCGGACTTATGCGGAACGAGTGTGCCTAAGTAGCGGACTTGTGCGGAACGAGCGTGCCTAAGTTCGGACTTGTGCGGAACGAGCGTGCCTAAGTTGCGGACTTGTGCGGAACGATGGTGCCTACGTTGCGGGCTTATGGGGAACGAGTGTGCCTAAGTTGCTGACTTATGCGCAACGTTAGTGCCTAAGTTGCGGACTCATGCGGAACGATGGTGCCTAAGTGCGGACTGTTGCGGAACGGATGGTGCCTAAGTTGCGGACTCATGCGGAACGATGGTGCCTACGTTGCGGGCTTTGCGGACTTTGTGCGGAACGAGTGTGCCTACGTTGCGGGCATATGCGGAACGAGCGTGCCTAAGTTGCGGACTCATGCGGAACGAGTGTGCCTAAGTGCCGGACTTGTGCGGAACGAGCGTGCCTAAGTGCCGGACTTGTGCGGAACGAGTGTGCCTACGTTGCGGGCATATGCGGAACGAGTGTGCCTAAGTTGCGGACTCATGCGGAACGAGTGTGCCTAAGTTGCGGACTCATGCGGAACGAGTGTGCCTAAGTAGCGGACTTGTGCGGAACGAGTGTGCCTAAGTATCGGACTTGTGCGGAACGAGCGTGCCTAAGTTGCGGACTTGTGCGGAACGAGCGTGCCTAAGTTGCGGACTTGTGCGGAACGAGCGTGCCTACGTTGCGGGCATATGCGGAACGAGTGTGCCTACGTTGCGGGCATATGCGGAACGAGTGTGCCTAAGTTGCGGACTCATGCGGAACGAGTGCGCCTAAGTTGCGGACAGTTGCGGAACGAGTGTGCCTAAGTAGCGGACAGTTGCGGAACGAGTGTGCCGAAGTTGCGGACTTGTGCGGAACGAGTGTGCCGAAGTAGCGTGCCTACGTTGCGGACTCATGCGGAACGAGTGTGCCTACGTTGCGGGCATATGCGGAACGAGTGTGCCTAAGTTGCGGACTCATGCGGAACGAGTGTGCCTAAGTGCCGGACTTGTGCGGAACGAGTGTGCCTACGTTGCGGGCTCATGCGGAACGAGTGTGCCCAAGTTGCGGACTTATGGGGTACGAGCGTGCCTAAGTTGCGGACTCATGCGGAACGAGTGTGCCTAAGTGCCGGACTTGTGCGGAACGAGTGTGCCTACGTTGCGGGCTCATGCGGAACGAGTGTGCCCAAGTTGCGGACTTATGGGGTACGAGGGTGCCTAAGTTGCGGACTTATGCGGAACGAGGGTGCCTAAGTTGCGGGCTTATGCGCAACGTTGGTGCCTAAGTTGCGGACTCATGCGGTACGAGGGTGCCGAGGTTGCGGAATTATGCGGTACGAGGGTGCCGAGGTTGCGGACTTATGCGGAACGAGGGTGCCGAGGTTGCGGAATTATGCGGTACGAGGGTGCCCAAGTTGCGGAAAGTTGCGGTACGAGGGTGCCCAAGTTGCGGAAAGTTGCGGTACGAGAGTGCCCAAGTTGCGGAAAGTTGCGGTACGAGAGTGCCCAAGTTGCGGAAAGTTGCGGTACGAGGGTGCCAAGTTGCGGACTTATGCGGAACGAGGGTGCCGAGGTTGCGGACTTATGCGGTACAAGGGTGCCGAGGTTGCGGACTTATGCGGTACGAGGGTGCCGAGGTTGCGGACTTATGCGGTACGAGGGTGCCGAGGTTGCGGACTTATGCGGTACGAGGGTGCCGAGGTTGCG
>NW_017618184.1:0-16716 GCF_001879475.1 Ipomoea nil | reverse complement strand
CGCTTCGCGCCCCGTCGTCTTCGCCTTTCTGCCCAGCCACCCCCCGCGCCTCCCATGGCCTTTGCCCCTGCCTCTCCCGGCCCACCGCCGCCCTCTTGCTGGCCGGCCGGGGCCATCCTTATGCCCCCCCTGTTTCTCCTCGAGGCACGCCTTATCTCTTGCCCATCTCTATTCCTCCCAGTTGCTGCTCCCCTCCTCCTGGCGTTCCCCGTGGCCCTTCTGCGCTTGTTCCCCCCCCCCCTTCGCGGCCGCGCCCCCCGGGGGGCCCGGGTCGGCGCACCTGGCGGTTTGGGCTCTCGCCGGCTTTGGGGTTGCTCCTCTTTTCCCCGCCTGCTGCCATCTCCCTCCCTCCTCTTCGCGCTCGCCCGGCCGTCCTTGGTCCTCCGACTCGTTGCGGCCCTCCCCTCCTCCCCCCGCTGCTCCCGCCTCTTTTCGCTTGCTCGTTCGCGCCCTCCGCTCTTTACGCTCTGGCCCTGCCTCCTTTCTTGTCTCTGCGCCGCCCTTCCCGCTTCCTCGGCCCCGCTTCCTCGGCCTGCTCCCTCCTTTTCTTCTCTGCTCGCTCGCTCTCCCCCTCCCCGCTGCGCCCTTGGCTCGTTTTCTCCCCCCCCCTCCGTGCTTGGCCCCTCCCTCCTGGCCGCCTGGCGCGCTCGTTGGCGCGGTACCACCCCCCTCTCCTTTCTTTCTCCTCCGGCCCCCGCTGGCTTCTTTTGTGCCCGCCTTTTTTGGCCTCCCCCGATGGCCTTTGCGCTATGTGGCCCTTCTCGCGTCCTCGCGCTGCCCCGCCGCCCCCCTTTTGTGCCCCCTGCGGCGTCGCCTTTCTTGCTTCTCGCTCCGCCGGTCTCCCTGGGCTCTCTCCCCCTCGCACTGCCCCGTCCCCCCTGTGTGGTCTTTCCCCGTCTTCCTCGTTCTCTTGGCGCACTCTTTCGCTCCCCCTCTCCCGCTTCGCGGGCTTCGTCTCCTGGCGCTGTGTGCTTTGCTCGCCCTTTTGCTTTTCCCGCTTCCGCCTCGCCCTGTCCTCCCCGTCCCTTCCCTTGGCTGCCCTGGCCCTGCCCTGTCGCTTGGCCCGCGTTCCCTGCCGCTCCGCCTTGGGCTGTCGTCCCTCCTCCCCCCTCCCCGGGCACTTGCTCTCTGGTCGCTTTCGTCCCCCTCCCCTCCCTCGGGCTTTTTGTTTGTCCCTCGTCCCCCGCCTTTTTTTGTTTTGTGGCCTGCCCCCTTCTTTCCCCTCTTTTGCCCCGACCTTCTGTTCTGTTCCCGTCCGCCCCTCTGGCCTGGTTCGCGGCGTCTCTCTCTCGCCTCGCGGCTTTCTTTTTTTTTTTTCCGGGCCCGGGCGTCGTGGCCTCCCCGTCGCGGTCCCGTCGGGCCCTCCCGCTCGCCTGGCCCCCTCTCTCGCCCCGTCCTCCCTTCGGCCTTCCCCGGTCCTCCTTTCTTTCTTCCGCGGTCGCGGCTTGCTCCTTTGCGGGGCCGTCGCCTCCTCCCGCCTTTTCCCTTTCCTTTCTGTCCTCCTTCTCCTTGCCGTCCTTGCCTTCCCCGCCTTCCGCCCTCTCCCCCTCCTCCCTGCCTCCGCCCGGCGGGCTCCCTGCCCTCTTGCTTCGTCTTCCCTGGGCCCTTGCGTCCGGCGTCGCCCTTTTTTCTTTTTGGGTTTTCTCGCCTGTGCCCCGCGCCCTCCTTGTCTTTCTTTTTTTTCTTTGGTGTCCCTCCTTGCGCCGGCTGCCCGGCCCCCTTCCCGTCCGCTTTCGCCGGGGGGGCGCTCCTCTCGCCTCCTCTCCCCCTTTTTCTTTTGCTCGGCCCCTCCCTCCCCCCCCCCTTTTTTCCGCTTCCGGGGTTTCTTCGCCTCTGCCCTCCCCTCTTGGCCCTCCCGCCTCCCCCTTTTTTTTCCTCCCCCCGGTTTCGCTCCCTTTCGCCCTCGCGCCTTTCTCCGGGTGCGGGTGCTCTCCGCGCCCCCTTCGCCGCTCTCGCTTTCCGCCTTCTTCTCGCGCCTTCGTTCCTCGCCTGGCCCGCTTTGGGGGCCGCCGCGCCCCCCGGGCCTGCCTGGGCCGCTCGCCCCGTTGGCCGCCGCCCGGCTTTTTTGGTTCGCCGTCTGGCGTTGGCTCCGCCTTTTCTTCGCCCCCCTCTCGCCCCCGCCTGGCTGGTTTTGTGTCTCTTCCCCGTCCTTCCTCCTGCGTTGCGCCCCCTCCTTCCGCTCGCTGGGGGGCCCCTCCTGCGCTCGGCTCTTCCTGCCCTCTCTCGCCGCGTTCTCTCTCGGCCCCCTCCCCTTCCCGCTCTCTTCCCCCCGTCGCTCTCCGCCCGGCGCCTTCGTCCTGTGTCCCGCGCCCTTCGTCCCCGCGGCTGTGGCTCCCCTTCTGGCTCCTGGCCTCCGCGGCCCCCCCTGCGGGCCGGTCCTCCTCCCCTTTCCCCGTCCTTTTCGGCTTTCCTTGCGGGCCCCGCGGGCCGCTTTCGCGCCCCTCTGCTTGGTCCCCGCGTCGCTTCTTCCGGCCGTTCTGTGCTTGTCGTGGGCCCTTCCCTTTCCTTCCCTCGCTGTGGCTTGCCTCGCGCCCTCGCCCTCGCGCTTTTCCCGCCCTTTGTCCTTCGCGGTCTCCTTCGCCCCCCTCTTGCTTCGCCCCTCGGGGTTGCTCCGCGTCCCCTTCGGGCCCCGCCCCGCTTGTCTGGGCCCTCCTTCCCGCCGTTCTGCCGGGGCCTCCTGTCTTGCTGCCTCGCGCGCCCCCTCTGCCTCGCTTCGGCCTCCCGGCCTTCCCGCCCGTTTTCGTGGCGGGGCGTGCTCTTTGTTTCCCTCCCTTCGTTTGTCCGGGGTTCCCTGCCGCTTTTGCTGGCGCTCCCCTGGCTGTTCCTGTCCCCTTCTCTTTGGCGGCTCCCGTGGCGGCCCGTTTCCTTCTGTTTTCTCCTCTGCCTCTTTTCTCTCCGGCTCTTGGGGCTCCCCTTTCCGTCCCCCCCCCCGCTCTGCTTCTTGGCCTCTCTGTCTTCCCGCGCGCCCCTCGTCGCGGTCTTTGTCTCCCTCGGTCTCCTCCGTGTCCTCGTCGCCCCTCTCCCCCTCCCCGCCGTGCCCCTCGTCCTTCTCCGTCTCCGCCCGCGCCCGTTTTTTGTCCTTCCTCTGCTGCCCTTGGCGCTTCTCGCCCGCCCCGCCTCCCTTTCGCTCGTCCTTTCTGGCTCCGGTGGCGCCTCGCTCCCCGCGTTCTTCCTTCCCGCGCCCTCCCCTCGCCGTTCCCTCTGCCTCCCTCGGGCCTTCTTCTGCGCTTTCTGGCCCCTCTCTCCTCGTCCGCCGTCTCCCCCCGCCCTTCTTTTTCTCTCCCTTCGCCCCCCTGTTGGCCCCCTTTCTCTTTCTCGCGCCCTCGCCGCCGCTCTCCCGGGGTTTTCTCGGGCCGGGTCCTCCGCTCCCTCCCCTCCTTCTCTGCTCGCTCCCCCGGGCGTTCGGGGCTCTCCGGTTCCGCTCGGCCCCTCGCTCCGGCCTTTCTCCGCGCCCCCGCTCGCTCCCCGGCCGTTTTCCCCTCCCTTCCTCCCCCCCTTGTCTTGTCGCCTGTCGCCTCCTCCTTCGCCGCCTCTGGCGGTCCTTCTGGCCGCCCGGGCCCCTCTGGTCTTTCCCCCTCCCGTGCTCGCCGGCCCTGCCCTGCCCGCCTTCTTCGTCGCTTCCTCCTCCCTTCGGCCTGGCCTCTCCCTCCCCTCTCCTGGCTCCCGTCCCCCTCTGGGTTTTCCCCCGCTCCTGCTCCCTCCCTTTCCTTCGGCCTTGCTGCTCTTTTCCCCCTCCCTTCTCCGGGCTGGCTCGTTCCCGCTGCGGCCCCGCCCCGTTTGCTTTTGGCCCCCCCCCCTCCTTCTGGGCCTGTCCCCGCGGTCGCCCCCTTCCGTCCCTCCCTTGCCCTCTGGTCTGCTCCCCGTGCGTCTTTGCGCCCCGCCCTGCCTCCTCCTTTTCGGCTGCCTGCCCCTTTGCCTCCCGTTCCTCTCCTGTCTTTTTCGGGCGCTCGCGGCCCTGCCTCTCCGGTCCCTCCCTTGGTCGGTCTGCGCGGCTTCCTGTCCGCTCCCCCCGGCCCCCTGCTTGCTTTCCCCCTTCCCGCCCTTTCCGCGCCGGCCTTTCTTTCCCGGCCTCCCTCCTTTCTTGCTCCGGGGCCCGTCCGGGGTTGTGGCTCCTGCTGTCCGCCCCTCCGCTGCTGGCTCTCTCCCGCGCCGCCTTGTTGCCGTCGTTCCCCCCCTTGTTGTCCGTCGCGCGGCTTGCGGCCCTGTCCGCGGGGTTTCTGTGCGTCCTCCGCCTGGGCTGCTGCCGGCCCGGCTTTTGCTCCCCCCCTTCCTTGGTCGTGTCTTCGCCGCTGCTCTCTCCCTCGGCCCCCGGTGTCTTGCCCCTCGCCCTCCCCCCTTGGCGTTGGCCTTGTCCCTCGCTTCCTCCCCTTTCGCGCCCCCCCCCTCTCGCTTCGCCCTCCCTTTCCTTGTCGGCGTCCCTCTTGGCTTTGTCGCTTCTGTTCTGGCCGGCGTCCTCCTCCTGGCGCCCTGGTTGCCTTGGGGGCCGCTGTCGGTCTTCTTGCCGGTCCCTCGCTTGGCGCCCCTGGGCCTCCCTTCCCCTTCCGCCCTTTTCCTCCTGGCGGCGTCTTCCCCGGGGGTCCTGCCGCCCCTGTCCGCGCCCCTTCTCCTGGCCCCTCCGCTTTCCTGCGGCTTTGGTTCCTCCGCCCCGTCCCCGTCCTGGGCCTCCCGCTTTTCTCTGTTCTCTCGCTTTGTCTGTCCCTCTTGCGCGTGCCGCTCTTCTCCCTCCTGTGCCTCTTCCCCCCCCCGTTTTCTTTTCGTTCCCCCCGCTCCCTCTGTCGCCTCCGCCCCCGTGCTTGCTGCGCTTCGCGCCGGCCCCTCTCCTTTGCCTTTGCCCGCGCCGGTTCGCCCCCTCTTTCTTCTGCTTCCGCTGGCGCCCTGCCCTGGCGTCCTGCTGTGTCTCCTGCCCCTGCCTTTCCCTCTGGGCCTGTTCCTTTCTTCTCCCCCCCCGTCCTTTCTGGCTCTTCTTCGGGGCGCCGTGCCGTTCCCGTCTCGTCTCCCTTTCGCTCCCCCGGGCTCCGGCTCCCCCGCGTGCGCCTTCCCTTTTTGTCCCGCGCCGCTCTCTTTCCCCCTCTCCGCCCCTCCTGCTCGGGCGCGCCCCCCCTCTTTCGTGCGCCTTTTTCTGGTCCCCCCGCCGCTCGGCTTGCTGCTTCTTCCGCCCTCCCTCGCCTCCTCTGTCCTGCTCCTTCTCCTCTCGTCTCTCCGGCTCTTCTCCCTCTTCTCGCCGCGCCTTCGGCTTTTTTGTCCCCTTTCTTCTCCCCGCGGCGCCGCCTCCTTCCTCCTTCCCCTCCCCTCGCTTCCCGCCCGCCCGCCGGCCCTCCTGCCCTGTTCCGGTCTCTCGCTGCCCTCCCCCCCCTGGTCTTTTCTGTGGCCCTCGTCTTCTTGCTTCTTTCGCCGCTCCTCGGTCCCGCCGCCTGCGTTCGGGCCGTCCTCCCTCTGGGCCTCTCGCCCTGCCTTCCCTCGTGCCCCCGCGGCTTTGCTTCCGTCTCGCGGCGTGCGGGCCTTTCGCCCCCCCCCCCCCGCCCGTCGCTCGCTTTTTTTTCCTTCCCGCCGCCGTGCCTCTCTTCCCCGGCTCTTCTTCCCTTTCCCTCCTGGTCCGGCCCCCTCGTCTCCTTGGGGTCGCTCCCCCCTCCCCTTCCCTCTCCGCCGCCGCGTCGGCGGGTTGGTCCGGGTGGCGCCCCCCCCCCGCCTTGCCCTGCCCCTCTTTTCTGGCGCTCTCTCTTTCCCTGGCCGCGCCGCTCCGCTCTCCCGCCCTCGCGGCGTTTTGCTCCCCCCCGGCCCCGCCCCCCCCTGCCCCGGCCTCCCCCGTGCCCCTTGGCTCTCTGTCCCCCGGCTTCCGCCGCGCCCGCCCCCGTTTTTTGTCTTGGTTCGCCCTGTCGTCCCCTCTGCCCTCCTGGCCGGTCTCCCTTTGGCCCCCCTTTTCCCCCCCGCTCTCTTGCCGGCCCGCGCTCCTGTGCCCCTTCGCGTTGTCCCTTCTCTCCTTTCTGGCCCTGGCCCCCCCTTCGCGGCCTTTCTGCCCCCCGTCTTCCCTTCGTTCGGCCGTGTTTCGTTTTGCCTTGGCCCCCCGCCCCCCCGTTCTTCTCGTGCCGCCGCCCGCGCTTCCGTTGTTGCCCTCCGGCCCCCCGCTTTGCTTCGTCCTTTCCTCCGCCTCGCCTTCGTCCCTCCCCCCTTTCGTCTCTCGGCCCCGGCCCGCTCCTTGGGGTTTCGGCTTGCTCGCTGCTCCTGGCTTCGCTTGGCCCCCTCTCCCCCTCCCTCTTCCCCGGCCCGCCTTCCCCCCCCTTCCCCCCCTCCCGGCCCCCTTCCTCCCTTTTGCCTCGCCCTCCGGGCTGTCCGTCGTTGCGTCTTTTGTCCTCCTCCCCTTGTTCTCGCCTGGCTCCCGTCCCCGGTGCCCCTCTCCCCCCGTCCTCCCCTCCCTTCGCGGCTCCTCTCCTTCCCCTTCGGCCTTCCTTGGGTCCTTTCGCCCTCCCTTCCCCTTGCGCCTTTTTCTTCCTTTGCTCGGTTCCTCCTCCTCCTCCGCTCTTCGTCCTCCCTCTTTGCCCCTTGCCCCTTTCCCCCGCACCTTTCCCCGTCTTCCCCTGCCCTCTTCTTTCCTTGCGGCCCTGGGCCCCTTTCTCCTCCCCTCCCCGCCGTCACGCTTCTTTTGCCTCCCTTGCCTTTGCCTTGGTCTTTTCTCCCCCCCCTTCTTGTGCCGCGCCCTCCCCCTCCTGCGTCTATGGCCCGTTTCTTTGTGCCCCTGTCTGTCTCGCCCCCCCCAGCCCCCCCTCCCCTCGGGTCCCGTTCTCCTGTTCCCGTTGCTTCTGTCGTCCTCCGCTCCGCTCCGCCTTCTTTCGCCCCCCCGGCGCCCCCTGTTCGTGGCCTTTCTGGCGCCCCTTTTTCCGCCGGCGCTCCCTTCGTTTCCCTTTCCCTCTGCCCCCTCGCGCTCCGGTGCTCTCCCCCGGTCTTCCCCCGTCGCCCCGGTCTTCGCCGTGCGTTCCGTTGCTTCCTCTCGCCTGCCTCTCGCCCGGCGGGTTGCGGGTTTGGCCCCCTGTCTCCCCCGCCTTCTTGGCCTTCCTTGGGGTTCTTGCTTGGTGCTGCGCGCTCCCTCTCGCGCCCCGTCGCCTCTCTTTGTTCCTCCGCTCCCCCCGTTTCTCTCGCTCCCCGGGCGTGCCGCTTCCTCCTCGGCCTCTCGCCCTTCCTTGTCGCGTCCCTCCCTCCCGTGTTGGTTTCCGCCGCCGGCCTGTCTCCTGTTTTTTCCCCCTGGCGCCCTTCTTCCTTGTTGCGCGCCCCCCCGCTGGGGCGTGCTTTTCGCCGCCGCCCTCTGTTCTCGCGCCTTTTCTTGGCCTCCCCCCGCCTCTCTCCCCTCCTCCCCGTTTCCTCTCGGCCGCGCGTTTTCCCGCCCTGCTCGCGTTTTTCGCCCCCGCCGCTCTCCCGGGCGTCTCGCTTGGTTGCCCGGCTTGCCCGCGCCCGTTGTTTTTGGGGGGGTGCTCCCCGCCGGTCCGGCTTCCGCGGCTTCGTGCCCCTTCCCCCCTCTCCTCCCTTTCTTTCGCCCCCCCCCCGCCTCTCTTCGCGGGGGGGTGCGCGCTCTTTTGTCCCCCCCCCGCCCCTTCTTCGCCTCTTACCCTTTCCCCCCTTCCCCCCTCCCTCCCCTCCTCCCTCCCTCCCCCTCCCTTTCTCGGCTTTCTCCTGCTTCCTCCGCGCCCCCCCCCCTTGCCTTGCCTGCCCTCTCTCCCTTTGGTCCTTTCGTTTGGTCCTCCCCCCTCCTCGCCCCGCCTCCCGGTTTCGGGGCGTCTCTCTCCGTCCCCTCTCCGATCGCGGCGCCGGTTCCTTCGGCCCCCATTTTTTTTTTTGCCCTTCCCCCTTCCTCCGTTTCTTTTTTTTCCGCCTCCCCGGGGGGGGGCGCCCTGCCCCCCTCTCTTGGCCCCTCCCTTTGGCCGCGCTGCATGGCGGCCGGCGTTCTTATGGTCCTGGTCCTCGGCCCTGGCCTCCTCCCCTGGCCCCTCTCTCTCGGCCCCGCGTCCCGGTCTTCCTCTTCCCCCTCTTCCTGGCCCTGCTCGTTTTTTCTCCGCCCATTGTGCTTTGGTTTTTGGCTGCCGCCCGTCGGGGCCCCCCTTCTTCCTTGTTGGTCCCCATCCCGGCCGCTGCTTCCGTCGCGCGGGCTTCCCTCCGGGCCCGGTGTCCTTCTGTTCTCCCCCTGGCTTGGCGGTCTGTTCCCGCCTTGGTCCCTCCCGCCCCGCGCCTTCCTCCGTTCCGGGCCTTGCGCCTGGCCCCCACCTGGGGGCCTCCCTCGTCTTCCCCCCGCGCTGCTCCTCTCTTGCCCCGCCCCTTCGCTCGCTTGCCCCCTCTCTGGGCGTTCTGCCTACTCTATGCCCGGGCCCCGCCTCTTGCCCTCCTTGTTGCTCCGCCCCCCGCCTCTCCGGCCTTGCCCGCCTGTCTTCCTTTCGGCTTCCCCCCTTTGTTTCCTTGCTCCCCCTTGTGCCCCCCTCTCTCCGCCTCTTTCCCTCCGCGCTGCTGCCGCTCTCTCTTCCCTCCGCTTCCTTCTTCCCCCTCGTCTTCGCCTTTGTGCGGGTCGTTTCTCGCTCTCTCTCCCTCCTTTGCTTCCTCCTGCCTCCTCCCCTCCCCTCCCTTCCTCCCGCCCTCCCCTCCCTTTCTAGGCCTCGGTTCCTCTCCCTCCTACTTTTTTTTTATTTCTGCCTTTCCCCTTTCCCCCCGGGGCTCTCCGGGGCTCTTCTGTGCTTTGTTCCTCTTCCCCTCTCCGCTTCCCGTCGGCCCCGACTGGTTGTTCCCGCCTTTTTTTTCCGTTCCTCTTTTTTCCCCGGGCCCTCTGGCTGTTTTCTCCTGTTCCCTCCCTCCCCTCCCGGGTTCTCCGCTCTCTCTGGTGTGGCCGTCGGCCCCCTTTCTCTTGCCCCTCGGGGTGGCCCCGTTCCCGCCCGTCCTTCTTCCTTCTTGGTTGTCCTTGCTCTCTCTTCGTTCCGCCCCTCTCGCTGTTCGCCCCCCCCCCCCCTTCCGCCTGGGGGTCCGCCTTTCTTCGCCTCTGTTCTTGCCTTCCTTCGCGCTGTGCGTCCCCCTCCCTTGGCGCCGCCTCTGGTCCACTTGGTGTTCCATTTTCTTGGGCCTCTTTTTCTCTTCTTTTGTTTCTCCTTGGTCCGGGGCTCTTTCCCTTGGCCCCTCCTCCCTTCCTCCTGGGGCGTTCGCCGCCCCCCCCCTGCTCCCCTCCTCCTGTTGCTTTGGCTTTCCTCCCGTCCTTAGGCCTCTTTCTTCTGCGGGTCTTCCCCCCCGGCTTCGTTCTTTCGGGCCCTCTCTTCCCCCACCTCCGCTTCTTTTCCGCCTTCCCCTCTTCGACCGCTTTCCCCCCGCCTTTCTCGCTTCGTTTTCGCCTTTTCGGGCCTCTCTTTCGCTGCTGACCTTCGTCGTTGTTGTTCTTGTTTCTTTCGTCCCTTCCGTCGTTCTCTCCCCGTGCTGCTCCTTGGCTTCTTTCCCCGCGGTCTTCCCGCTCTTCTTTTGCCCCTTTCGCCGCGCTTCTCTCGGTGCCTCCTGGCGGGCCCTCCTTGCCCTCGTCTTTTTCCTTTTTTCGCTTCGCCCGTGCGTGTGTCTCCCGCTCCTTCCGTTCCCTTCGGGCCTTGGGGCCCTCCCCACTCTGCCCTCTCCGCCCTCGCGTCCTCGCCCCCGTCCGTTGCTCTTCCCCGGGCCCTCCCTCTCCCGGCCCTTTTTCCCTCCCCTTGCTTTTCCTTCCCTTCCTCTCCTCCTTCTTCTCCCCTGCCTCTTTGCTTTCTCTTTCTCTTGGTTCGCCCTCTCCTTCTTCTTTCTTCCCTCCTTCTTCCCCCTCCCCCTTTCCCCCCGCCTTCTTCCCCCGCCGTCTTGTGGTCTCTGTTTCCGCCGCGTGCTCCCTTCCCCTCCCCTGCCCGGGGCCCTGCTTCCCGTTCCGTTCTTTCCTTGCCGGCTTTCCCCCCTCTCCCCCCCCCCTTCCCTCCCCTTCGCTCCCTCCCGTCCTGCTGTTTCTTTGCCTCTGCCTCTGTCCTGCTTCTTTCTCCCTCTGGTCCTGCTTCGGTCTCCCCCTGCCTCCCTTTCGCCCGGCCGCCCCGCCTTTCCTTGCCCGGGCTTCCTCCCCCCCTGCGCTGGTCGGGGCGGGCGGGGGTCGTCGCCCTCGGTCTCTCTCCTTGCCTGCCTCTTCCTCCGCCCCCCCTTGTCGCCGTTTCGCCGCTTGCTTCTCCGCCTCCGGTTGCCTCTCCGCTGCCTCGTTGGTTTCCGTTCTCGCCTCCCGCCCTGTCTCTGTGCTCTTCGCCTCGTCTCTCTTCGCTTTCTCTTTCCTTGCCCTCCTCCTGCCCTTTGTCCTTTCGCTCGGGCTTCCCTCCCCTCGCCGTCCTTCCGTCTCGTTGTGCCTGTGCCTTGCCTGCCCCCCCGGCCTGCCCTCCCGCCCTTCCCCCTACCCCGTTCGCCCTCCGCCCTGGCCGCCCCCCCGTTGTCTCGGCGTCCCCCCCTCTGTGGCTGGCCCTCTCCCGCTCTCGCCGTCGTTCTGCCGCTTCCTCCCTCCTCTTCTTACCTTGTCCTTCCCTTCCTTCTCCCTTGGCTGGCTGCCTCCTCGCGCTGGCCTCCTGCCGTTCTCCTTCCTTGCTTGCTTGTCTCCTTCCCGCTTTCTTTTTTTGTTCCGCGGCCCTTCTCCTGCCTCCCCCTCCTTTCTGCCGCTTCCGTTCTTGCTGCTGGGTTGGCGTCGGCCTTGCTTCTCTTGGCCCTGGCGTTTGGTCCCGGGCCTGCTGCGGGTCCCGCTGTCGCGGGTCTCGCGCGCCCGCCTGCGGCGGCGGGCCCCCTACGCGGCCCTCTCTTGCTTCGTCCTGCTTTCTGGCCTTTCCCCCTTTCTGGCTTGGTTGTGCCTCGCCTTTTCTTTGCGCCTCCTTTTGTTTCCTCTTCTCCCTCCGCTCCGCCCCTGTCGTTTGCTTTTTCCCCCTTCTCTCCCGCTTTCCATCCCTCCGCTTCCTTTTTCGTTGCGCCCCTCCCCTCCGGGCCGGGCCGCTGCCGCCTTCGCCTCCTGCCTCGCTTTCCTCCTTTCCGTTCGTCCGCCCCCGGCCCCTTTTTCCGTGCGATCTTCGTCTCCCCCTCCTCCCCCCCGGGGGGTTCGCCTTGCGCCCTCCTCCCCCTTTTTGCCATCGCTTCACGCCCCCGCCCCCCGCGCGTCCCTCCCCCGCGCGGTGCCGTGCTCCCACCCTCCCTCTGTTGTTCTTTAATGTTTCGTTTTTTCGTCGCTCTCTCCGCGGCGCCTCTGCCCCCGTCCCCGCTTCTTTCCTTTCTTTGGGCCCCTGGCCGTCTGCTGGGCGTTTCGGGTTTCCTCCGCGCTCTTTTTGCCCCCCTCCCCTCCCTCTCCGTGTACGTGCTTGGTGTCTTGCTCTTTTTTGCCCGGGCGTCTGTGCGCGTTGTTTCTTTCCCGCCTCGGCTGGCCCCCCCGCTGTCTCCTTTCGTTTTCCTTCGCACCTCGGCGCGCGGGGTGCCTGCTCTCGCGCCTTCCTTCTGCCTCCTTCCGCCCTTCTCTGTCCCCCCCTACGCCTTTCGTGCTTTCTTGGTCCCTCTCCTTCGCATTCTCTCTCCCCCCCTCCTCGGCCTCTTCCCCTGGTCCCGCCCCCTCGTTTTGCCGTCCCGCCCCTGCCTGGTCCTCTTTCTCTCCCTCTTGTTCCTTCTCGCGCTGTTTTCCCCCCTCCCTCGCTCTCGGCTCCTCCTCTTGCTCCCTCCTTTGCCCTCTTTCTTGTCCCCCGGCCTTTTCCCCTTTTTCTCCACCTGCTTCCTTGCCGCCCTGTGTCTTCGTCCGCCTCTTTTTTGCCCCCCCACACCCCCTTTGCTGCCCCTTCCCTCTTTTTTTTTTGCTTTTGTCCGCCGCGTCCTCCGCCTTTTTTTCGGCTTGCCTCCGTTCCCTCTCTTTTTGGCCTCTGCCCCCGCCGCGCGGCTCGCGCTCCTTCTCTTCCTCCCACCCCCCCCCGTCTGCGCCTTTTCTTTCCGTCCTTGCGCGTGCGCGCCCCCTGCCATCGCCCGCTTCCTGTTTGGTTCGGGCCGGGCTTCTGGCCGTTTTTGCCCTGCCTGGCCCTCCTCTCCTTTCCTTCCGTGCTTTCTTCGCTCCTCGCCCCCCGCGGCTCTTCCCTCCTCTTCGCCTTCCGCCGCCTTGCGCGGTGGGGCCCTTGCCCCCCTCGCCCCCGCCCGGCCGCTTCCGGCCCCTCGCCCCGGCCGCCGCGCCGTTTCGCGTGCCTGGCTCCTCTGGCTCGCACCGCGCCCCCTTGCCTTTGCATTCCGTCCCCTTCTCCGCCTTTCGCCCCCTTCGCCCCTTCTACCCCTGCCCCTCTTCGGTTTGCCCCGCCCGGGCCCTTCCTCCCGTCCGCCCCCGGGTTTTCCCCCCCCTTCCCCGCGCTCTGGGCCTCTGCCTCGTTGTTTGCCCCCGCGTTCCCTTCCGTCCCCTTCGTGCCCCTCTTGGCCTGTTGGGCCCCCTGCCCGCCCTCCCTGCTTCCTTCGTCTTTCTCCCGGGCGGTCTTCTTTTTTTTTGCCCCCGCCTGCCGCCCTCCTCCTGGTCCCCCTTCCCCCGCCGCCCCTTCGTCCTCTTCTCGCGTGCCCGGTCTTGCCCCCTCTCCTCGCGCAGTCCCTCTTGTCCCTCCCGGTCCCGTCCTTCCCGTCGGCGCTGGCCTTGCTCGTCTTTCCGGTCTTGCTGCCAGTCCTGGCCGGGCCTTGGTCGCCTTTGCCGCGGGTCCCCTCGCGCCTTGCTCTCCTTTGGCCTCCCCACCTGTTGGTGTTGTCTTCCTGGGCGCTGGGTTGCTGCTCCCCGCCGGCACGTTCTGTCCCGCCACCGGCCCGCCTTGCTCCGCTCCCGGTGGGTGCCGCCTCTTTGGGTCGTGTTCTCCCTGCCCTGGCTCCCCCTCTTGCTGGTCGGGGCGCCCTTTCCGCTTCTGGCTTTCGCTTCCTTGCCTCCCCTGCTCCGGGGCTTCTTTCGCGTCGTTCCGTCTCTGCGCCTCTTCCCCCCGGGCTTCTTGCTCTCGCTTCGCTGCTCCCTCTCGGCCGTGGTCCGCGCGCCTTCCTTCTTGGCGCCCGCCCCCCCGGTCCCCCGCCGTCGCCCCGGCTCCGCTTCTCCCTCCCCCGGTCCCCTGTCCTCTGTGTTTCTGTCGCTCTTGGGCCCCCGCCTCTTCTGTGGCTCCGGTCGTTCCTCCCTTCCCGGCCCGGGGGCGCTGGCCTCCCCTCTTGTGGTCGCCGCCCCGGCGGCTTCCCCTGCTCCCTTCCCCTCCCTCGCTCCTTCTCCCGGCGCCGCTCTGGCTGCCTCTTTTCTGTCTCGTGCCCGCCCCCCTTTCCTCCTTTCTGCTGCTCTCTCCCCCCCGCCCCCGCTTCTCGCCCCCTGTCTCTTCTCTTCCGCCGCCCGCCCGGTCGCGCCGCTTCTCCCGGCGCTGTTTTTTCTTTGCCCTCCCGCCTTTTGGCCCGCGCTGCTCCCTCCCGTTCTCCGTTCGGTGCGGGGCGTCTGCCCGCCTTCCCTCTCGTTGCCCCGCCCTCGGGCGCTGTTTCGGCTTCTCTTCCTCCTCCTGTCCTTTCCCTTCCTGCTGGCCCCTCTTCTTCTCCGCCGCTCTCTTCCCTGCTGGCCTCCGCCCTGCTCTTCCTGTGGGTCTCTCTGTTTCCCGCGTGGGGTCTGCCGCTCCCCTTCCCGCCCTGCCCCGGTCGCTGGTCCCTTCCCCTTGGCCCTGGCGCCCTTCGCCGCCTTCGCCGCCTTTGCCCCCTTTGCTTCTGCTCTCGCTCCCGCTCGTCCCCCTCCTTGGCCCGCGGTCCCCGCTTCCGTGCCTTGCTTCCCCCTCCCCCTCCGCTCCTCTCCCGGTGGCCGCGCCGCTCCTCCCTCTTTTTCCTGGCCTCCTGGTTCTCTTGCTTCCTTCGCCCTTGGCCCGGTCCCGCCCTTTCTTGTTGCGTTCCGTCCTTCCTTCCCCCTCCTCCCCCTCGGTTCGCCGCCCTCCTCTCTTCTCCTCCGCTCTTTCCCGCGGCCGCCGCCGCCCTTTTGCCCGCCGCTCTTCGGGCCCCCTGGCTCGTTTTCTCCTTCCGCCCCCCGTCTCCCGCCCTTTTGCTCCCCTTTCCCTTTCCTCTCCCCTCCCGCGTTTCGGCTTTCCCTCTTCCCCCGGTCTTTCGCGGTCTCGCCCTCCCCCCGCTCGCCCGCCTTGCGTCCCCTCGGCTTTGCCCCTCTCCCCCCGGTTTCGCCGCCCTCTCCCCTTCTGGCCGCTTTTCTTCTGCTTTTTTCGTCTTTTTGCCTTTCGCCCCTTTTTGTTTGCCCCCCCCCGCCTCGGCTTGGCTTGTGGGCTTCGCTTCTGGGCTTCTCTGTGCGCTCTTTTTTTTTCCTTCTCTCTTCCCCCTTTCTCTCTTGCCCCCTCTTCTCCTTCGCCCGCTCTCCCCTCGCTCTTTCGCCTTCTCCCTTCGCCTCCCCTGCCCTTCTTTCCCTTTCCCCTTTTTTGCCTTGCCCTTCCCCCACCTCCCCCTGCCCCCCCCTCTCTCTCTCTTCCTTCCCTGGCCGCTTTCCCTTCTCTCTCCTTCGCCGCCCTTCGCCTCGCTTTTTGCCTTGGCCTTTTTTCTTCTCTTTTCCTCGCCTCTCTTTTCCTTTCGCTTTCTTGCCTTCTGCCTCTCCTCTGCCTTCTGCCCTTCCCTTTCCCTCTTCTCTTCCCTTGTTCTTTGGCCTTTTCTTCTTTCTTTCTTCTCCGTTTCCGTTCCTGTGCCTCTCCCTCGTTCCCTCTCCCTCGTTCCTCGCCCTCGCCCTCTCCCTCTCTCTCCTCGCCTCGCTCTCCCCGCTCGCGGGTCGCCGGCCTCGCCCCGCCTCGTTCGCTTGGCCGGCTCGGGTTCTCGTCGCCGTCGCTTCCGTCTTTTGCGCCTCTCTCCTTCCCCCCCGCGCCTCCCCTTTGGTTTCCTTCGCTCCTTTCTGGCCCTGCGTCCCTTCACGCGCTCTCTGCTCTGCCCCTTCTCCCCCCTTCTCCCCCTCCCCTCTCCGTCCGCTTTTGGTCTGCCTCCCGCCCCCCGCCCTCGCTTTCTCGCTGCTCCCTCTCGCCTCCGGGTGCTTCTCCCCCCTCTTTCTCGTTCCTCCGTTCTTCTTTCCTCTTCCCTTCCCTCTCTCTTTCTTTCCTTCTTCTTTCCTTTCCCTGTTCATTTACTTTCTTTTCCCTCCCTCCCTCCCTTTTCTTTCCTCTTCCCTCTCTTGCCTCTTCTTCCCTTGGTGCCCTCTCCTCTTCTTCCTTCTTCGCTTCCTTCTTTCCTCTTCTTCGGCTCCTGCGGCCCCGTCTTTTTTTCCCCCGGCGCTCCCCCCTCTGTTGCTGCCTCTCGTCCCCCCCGGCCTCGTTTCCTCGCTCTTTTGCTTCCCTCTCTTTCCTCCCCCCCCCTTGCCGCTTTCGTTCCGGTTCGCCCTTTGCCCCGCCTTTCTCGCTTCCGCCCTGGCTCCCTTCCTCTCCTTACTTCCCTTGCCGTTTTGCTCTCCCTTCTCTCCTTCGTTTCGTTCTTCCTCCTCCCTTTTTCCCTGTCTCCGCGCCTTTGTGCTCCCCTCCCGCGCCTGCGTCTTTTCTCCGGCCTTGGTCCTTGCGCGGCCCCGGCTTCCCTCCTTTTTCGCCCTCCCGTTTTTGCTCGCCCCGCCCCCCCGCCGGCTCCCTTCCCTGTCTCCCGGGCTCTTCACCGCCTCCCCCTTTTCCCCCTCCCCTCTCCCCGCTCCCTCCGCTTCTTGTCTCCCCTCCCTTTTGTCGCCCGCGGGCTTTTGCTCCCTCCCCTCGGGGTCCTCCCCCTCGTTTTTCGTGGGCGCGTCCCTTCCCTTTCCTCTCTTTGCCTCTTCCGCCCTTCCCTCGCCTCTCATTCTCCTCGCCTCGCCTCCTCCCTCCTTCCGCCTCTCCCCCTCTCCCCTCCCCCGCCTTTTTTCTTTCTCCCTCTTTCTTTCTCCTTCGTTGCCCCCCCACCCGGCCCAGCTGCCTCCTGCCCCCGCCCTGCGCCTCCGCCGGCCTTTCGCCCCACCCCCGCCCCGCCCCGCGGCCGCTCTTTCCCTTCTTTCTTTTCTCTTTTGCGTTCTTTCCGGCCTCTCTTCTCCCTCCCTCTTTTTTTCCTCCCCCCTTGCTCCTTTTTCCTTCCCCTCTCCTCTCTTCCTCTCTCTTCCCCCCCTCGCCTTCTCCTTCGCCTCCCGCCGCCGCCCGCATTCCTTCGTTATGTGTCCTGTCGCCCTCGGCCTTCTCCCGTTGCCTTTGGCGCGCTGGCTGCGTGCTCCCCGCGGCGGCTTGCTCCTCCGTTGTCCGGGTTCTTCGTCCGCGGGTTCGCCATCCCTCTCTTTCCCTTTCCGCGGCTCTTTTCTTTTTTTTTTCCCCTTTCGCCCTCGCCTTGGTTCTTCTTCTTCGTTTCGTCGTTCCCTGTGTGTCCTCGTCCCCTCCTCCCCCGCCCGTTGCCCCTCCCCCTCTTTTTCGTTTCGTCTTCTTCTTCCCGTCCCGGCTTCCGCCCCTGGCTCCTTCGCTCGGCCCCCCCCGCTGCGCGCGCCCCCCTCTCCCTCCTGTGTCCCCCGCGTTTGCGGTCCGCCTTCCCACCTCTCCCCGCTTTTTTCTTTTTTTTTTCTCCCCCGCGCCTCGCTTCTCCCTTTTCTCCCCCCTCTTCCCGTTTGGCCCCCCCGCCCTGCCACTTCTTTCTCCCCCTCCTTTTCCCCTTTCCTTTGCCCTCCTCGTTCTTCCTTTCCCCCTCTCTTCCTCCTTCGCTCTTGTCCGGCCCTCGTCGGGTCTTTCCCTGGCCCGGCTCACCCCCCCC
>NW_017618183.1:0-2618 GCF_001879475.1 Ipomoea nil | reverse complement strand
GCCTTCCTTCCTCCCTCCTGCTTTTTTCCTCCTCCCGGCCTCGTCTTTGCCTCGTCCCCCTTCCCGTTGTGTTGTCCCTTGCGCTTTGCGGGGCGTTCCCTTGTTCCTTCCCCTTTCTCCGGTTCGTCCGGGTCTTCTTGCCTTTTCCCCCCGCGTTCGTCTTGTCCCCTCCCCTCGCCGCCTTCTTCCTTTCCTTCCTTCCCTTCTTCGCCCTTCGCTCTCCCTTCTCTCTCGCCCGCCGTGTCGCTTCTTCTCCCCGCCCCGTTGCGCCCCTTGTCCCGCTTCCCGCTTTGCTTCCCCGCTTCCCCTTTCCCCTCTTTGGGCCTCTCGGCGGGTCCGCTCTCCGTTCCTCTTGTGTTTTTGGTTCCCTCTTCGTTGTCTTTTTCTTCCCGGTCGGCTCTTTCTGCTCTTTTGGTTTCCTCTTGCCGTGGGTTTGGCCCGTCCTTTGTGGGGCGCTTGTTGTGGTGTCCCGTGCCGTCTTTTGGTCTCCCGCGGTCCCCCTCTCCCCCCCCCTCTTTTGCTTCCCTCTCTGTGCTTTCTTGGCTTCTCCTTGTGTTTTGCTCTGCCCTGTGCGGGTTTCTGCCTTTGTCTTGTGCTCTTGCCTCTCTCGCGCTTGTGTTTCGGGTTCCTTTGTGCCCTTGCTTGGCCTTTTCCCTGGTTCCCGTCCTTTTGTTGTGTTGGGTGCGCTTTGGCCTGTTTTGGCCTTGCCTTTGTGTTTGGCGCCGCCCTCCCCCCGCCGGGCTTCTTTTGCCCCGGCCTGTCCCCGCGGGCGGCCCGCCGGGCGCGCCCCCCGCCCCCCCCGCGGGGCCCCCGCCTGTGGGTGTGTCCCCGCGGCCGCCCCCGGGTGGGGCCTCCCCGTGGGTCCCCCCGCGGGCCCCCTGGTGTTTGTTCGGGCTTTGTTCCCGTGCTTTTTGCCTCGGTCTTTGGTCTTTTGCCTTCCCGTTGTTCTTTTGTGGCCCTCTTTGCGTGTCTTCTTGCTGTTTCGTCTGTCTCGCCCTCTCTGGTCGGTCTCCCTGTCGGCCTTTGGTGTCTTGCCTCGTGCTCCGTGTTCCCCCTTGTGTTTCGTTGGCCCCCGCGGTGTCTTGTGTGTTCCTCGGCCCTCTCTTGCGTTTCCCCGTTGTCCGCCTGCTCGTTTGTTGTCTTCCTGCTCGCGTGTGTGTGGTTTTTGTCCCTTCCGTTTGGTTGCTGCTCCCTTGTGTTCTTCCTCGTTGTTGTTGTTGGTGTGCCCCTTCCTTGCTTGCGTCTGTTTCCTCCCTTCGTTGTGCTCCGTTGTTTGCCTCTTGTTGCGTTGTGGTGCGTGTGTGGCTTTCCCTGGCTTGCCCGCTTCGTGGTCTGGGCCCCTCGTCCCCCCGGTCTTGCCGCGGTCCTCTGGTGGCCGTGCCGTGCTTCTGGCGTTGTGGCCTGTGTCCGGTTCCCGTTTTTGGGGCTCCCCGTGTTCTCCGGGCCTGTGTTGCCGTGTCCGGTCCTTGTGTCCTCTGCCTTGGTGGTCTCGTTGGTGGTCGTTGGTGGGGCCGCCGGTCCCGGGGCCTCCGGTTGGCCTCCGCCGTCCCGGGGTCCTGGCGGTCCTGGTTGGCCGCCGCTCTCCCGGTTGGGGGTCGCCCTCCGGTTGGCCCCGGGCCTCCGGCCGGCCTCCCCCCTCGTGCTGGGTGCTGTTGCGCGGGCTTGTGTCCGCCGCGTTGTGTGTTCTTCTCTCGTGCCGTGTGTCGTCCCGGCGGCCTGTGTTGTTTGGCCTGTGTTGCCGTTGGGTGCGTCTTCTCCTTTGCGTGTGTTCCCCTTTGTGGTTTGGGCTGTGTTCCCGTGTTCTCTTTGCGTGCTGCGTCTTGTGTTGCCTGTTGCTCTTGTTTGCCTTCTCTCTCTGTCTTCCGTTTCGCCCCTGGTTTTCCCCTTCTCTCTCTCTCTGTCTGCTCCTTCCCGTCTTGGTGGTTTCCCCGCCTTCTTCGCTGCCGGCGCGTCGTCCCCCTGTTTCTCTTTGTCTCTTTCCGGCGCTGTCTCGTGCCTGGTCGCTTCGCCCGCTTTCTCCTTGTTTTGTGGCCTGTGCGCCCCTGTCGTTCGCCTGCTGTTTTGGGCTCGCTGTCTCCCCTTGCCGCTTGTTTGCCGTCGCGTTTCCCGTGTTTGGTCGCCGTGGCGTGCCCCCCGTTGGCTTTCTTTTCTCCCGTTTTCGTTTTCTCTTCCGCTGTGCTCGTTTTGTTGTTTCCTCTGCCTGTGTTCCGGCTTTTCTCTCGGTCTTGTTTGGGGGTGTTCCCGTTGGTCTCCGCGCCTCGGTTTGCGCGCTCGGCCGCGTTTCCGTCTCGCCTTTCTCCGTGGTTCCGTGTGTTTTTGCGCCCTCTCCGCGCCCTTCCGCCGCTCCGTGTTCGGCTTCGGCCTTCTCGGTTGCGCGGTGCGCTGTGTGTTGCTTTCTGTCTTGCTTGTTTGCTCTTTTTGGTCCCTCGTTGTTGTTGTCGCCGTTTGCGCTGCCTCCTCGTCCCCGCCTCGCCCCCCGGCCCCCGCGCCCCCGCGCCGCTCGCTCCGCCTCTCCCTCCGCTGCCGCCGCCGCTGCGCCGCTCCGTGCCGCCTTGCTGCCCCCCCTCCCGCTGTGCCGCCCTCCTCCCCCTGCTGGCCCTCGCGCTGTCGGTCGTTTG
>NW_017618182.1:2500-7500 GCF_001879475.1 Ipomoea nil | reverse complement strand
ATGAACGACAACAAAAAGACAAAAAGCAAAATAACAAAATAAACAAACTAAACAAACTAAACAGTAAGCCCATTAGCCTTTAACGGGTGTTGAACCATGGTCTCCTGTTTCCACATTCAAACCATATCCAACTTGGCTATTGAGCTTAACAAGAGTAAATAAACACGGATAACATGAGTAGGAAAACAAAAAGAACTCTAAAAACGTGAACCATAGCAAACTAGCCATTAATGGGTGTTGAACTATGGTCCTCCTGTTTTCACATTCAGAGCATATCCAACATGACTAGCTTTACTACCTTCACCAAACAACAACAAACAACAAGGTAACGAGATTTTTTTTTTTTTTTTTTTTTTTTTTTTTTTTTTTTTTTTTAAATATCAATATTCCATTTTTTTTTTTTTTTTTTTTTTTTTTTTTTTTTTTTTTTTTTTTTTTTTTTTTTTTTTTTTTTATATATATATATAAGCATAAAAGTAAAGCAGTAGCAATGATTCACAAAAAAACAAGATCACGGCAGTACATACATGCCTCCAACGAAAGAAGCCAGCACACTCACATACCACCTCTCCAAAGCTCATGCACTCCATCCATTCGGGTATAACCTGTACATCACTTGATATATATTCTTAAGAATCATGGAGGTTGTCCGGTTCTCTTCAGCGTTCACCTTGTCAAAATATAGAGCATTCCTTGTACGCCAAAGGTGAAAGATAGTAGCCATAATTGCAAGAATTCCCAATTTAGAACGAGGGCGTGTTCCCCGCGAGTCTCGGTGGTGCCACTTGATCGCTCCCTTTATGGATACCGTGTTCCGTTGGATCCCCACATTATTCCTCACATTATCCCATACTTGTTTAGAGAAGGGACACATAAAGAACAGGTGATTGATATCTTCCGGGTTGTTTCCACAAAGAGAGCACCTCTTATCCATCTCAATGAAATTTACATTGCTTTTAGTGAGTAGCCTCCCATGCAAGCAAAGCCATGCACAAAAAGCAAACTTGGGGGGAACAAAGCTTTTCCATATAAATCGGCATAGCAAACGCTTTTTGGCGCTTGGGCCTAATCTCTTCATAAACTGCCGAGGTGATGATGCCTTTGGGACCATTCCACGTTGCCATCTTAGAAATGCATGCATTCAATCCTCCAAAACCATTTACCAGGGAGTCTCTAATTTTTGTTAAACTTCTCATTAAGGCAGAGTCCTCCCTCCCCTGGTTTCCATGTCCAGAAATCCTTGTTAGATAAGTAGAAGTCATGGACCCAACGAATCCACAAGGTCTCCTTTCGGGCATGGATATTCCAAATGATTTTTGTCATGAATGCTTCATTCCAGTGTTTCAAGCTTCTCAAACCCAGCCCTCCCTCATCTTTAGGTTTGCATATCACATCCCATGCAACAAGAGCTCGCTTTCCCACCCCACAAGAATTTTCTGCACATCGAGATAACATGCTCAATTACTGTAGGTGGCAGCGGGAACTCTTGCATCCAGTAAGCTACGACTCCTTGTATCACCTTTGAAATCAGCTCAAGCTTACCTGCATAGGACAAACAAAAACCCTTCCAAACAGAGATGTATTTGTTAATTGAATCAAAAAGGGGCCCATAATTTGATACCCTCAATTTCTGGGCATCTAGCGGGACACCGAGGTATCTCACTGGAAGGGTACCTGCTGGGATTCGGGTGAAGCTAAGGTCCTCCCGTACCCCTGCACAAAACAATTTGGACTTGGTAGCATTGATAGCTAATCCCGAAGTCCCTTCCAGTTCATTGAGAGCTTGCATCAAGATTTCCACCGAGCTAGTATCACCCCTGCAAAAAGCATTAAGTCATCCGCGAAAGCCAAGTGGCTAATGCGGAGGTTAGTGCACCTTGGATGAAACTTGAAACCCGGGCTCTCCACCTTACTTTTCAGCATCCTCGAGAAATATTCCATGCATAAAGTAAAAAGCATCGGCGACATGGGATCTCCTTGCCTCAGTCCCCGCTTCCCCATTAAACTTGCCCTTTATATTGCCATTAATGCTCACCGAGAAAGATGCCGTTTGGACACATTCCATTATCCAACCTGTGAAAATAGACGGGAAGCCAAATCCCTCTAGAGCCTCTCTCAAGAAATCCCAACTGACTGTATCATACGCCTTTCGAATATCCACCATTATCATGCATCTTGGGGAGGTTCTTTTCCCTGGAGTAACCTCTTATTAATTCCTGGGCTAACATGACATTATCTGACACCGGATCTGCCTCCGACAAACGCCCCTTGGGCCTGGTCCACAATCTCGGGTAACACACTGGACATGCGAGCTGCTATCACCTTGGTTATTATTTTATAAAAAACGTTGCAGCAGGCTATCGGCCGAAAGTCCTCTACTCTCAAATCATGAGACTTCTTGGGAATCAAGGCAATGCACGTGTGGTTCCATTGCTTCAATAACTGGCCATTTCTGAAGAATTCCATTACCGCCGAGATCACTAACGAACCAATACGGTTCCAGTTTGCTTTAAAGAAAGCTGCAGTGTATCCATCTGGTCCCGGGGCCTTATCATTTCCCATTGAAAAGAGAGCATTTTTAATTTCTTCTTTGGAGATCGGGGCTATCAAGTTCGCAGCCTGTTCATGAGATACATTAGTGCCACGACTGAAATACATGCTATTTGTTCTACTTCTGTCCCTCGAGGTGCCAAACAGCTCAGTGTAGAACTTCACAAAAAGATTACCCACTTGGTTCAGGGAAGTTGTGAGATTCCCTTCCTGGTCAAGAATGGCCGAGATAGTCGATGAGGCATTCCTTTTATTAATAAGGCTATGAAAATAACGGGACCCTTTATCTGCCTCTACCAAGTGTACGGTGTTTAATTTTTGTGCAAAGAAACGTCTCTCGGCTTCCATTAGGAACAAAGCCTTCTTTCGTAGTTCCTTTACCATGTTCCTTTCATCTTCGTTGGCATTCAGGACATCCAACGCATCTTGGGCAGCCTCGTAAACTTCTTTTGCTTCACGAGTCCTTTCAGATATGTGGCTAAAGTCGTTCCGGTTTAACGAGCGAAGGGGGCCTTTTAGAGCTTTCAATTTTTTTGGCGAGGATATACTGCTTCGATCCTATTATCTGTTCCCTCCACACATCCTCAACAATATCCTTAAATTTAGGATGCGAAAGCCACATATTCATGAACTTAAAAGGTCTCTTTTCCCCCACTGGTACGGCTGATGTGGAAATAATGACGGGGCAGTGATCAGAATTGCATGCGAGGAGTTTAAAATCTGGCCATGCACGTGAGGCCTTGACTATTCCATCTATCATTGACCAATACACGATCAAGCTTTGCCTCCATGAACCTATTCCTCCACGTAAAGAACTTTCCCGTAGACATGCAGTCGGATAAATCACACTTCGCACAACAATTCTCTAGGTCTTGTATCTCATACCTCGATGGAACATTACCTCCTCTTCTCTCCGATGGTGACAACACCGTGTTGAAATCCCCAGAGATTAGCCAAGGTACACAGATAGTCAGACTTAGGCCTTCGATCCTCTCCCAAAGGGGTCTTCTCGAGACAACAGAAAAAAGGCCATAAACAAAGGTGCAGTAGAAAGACTTTTGAGACACTTTGCAACGGATAGAGCAGTGGATGTGTTGTGGACCAGTTTCAACAATCTCACAATCTGCAAGGTTTGGATTCCATGTTACTAGAATTCTCCCACCCTCATGATCATGAAAATTGGATGAGAATTTCCATCCATTCTTACGGTTTTTTGACAAACAACTCAGCCTTCTCAAGCGACATTTTGGTCTCTATTAACGCACAAACAGATAACTTATGTTTCCATATGAAGTCCCAGACTTCTTTCTGTTTGAGGGGTTGATTCAAACCCCTCACATTCCATGATCCTAGAATCATTGAGCACCTAAGGTGGGTACTCGCCGACCACCGCCGCCAGCCACTTTATTTAACCCAAGTGGCAGGGTAATCCGAGGTGCTTTTCTCTTCATTTTAGATTGTGGGGACTTCCTTCTTGCCCCAGCCACGACCCGAGAGGGTTCTTTTGTTGGGGTGATCACGAGATCATCCTCAGTCTCATCTTGTGGCACAGGTTCATCATTAGGTTCGAGAGCAGGAGGAGATTTCTGGGCACTTTCAGCAGCCTTCTTAGCCTTACGTGCCTTCTTTTTTTCAGACCTTGCTATTGCAAGAGCAAGTTCAACAATTTCAGTTCCGGTCTCAATAGAGGGTTCAACTGCAGCTTCAGCCGAGACCACAATTTCCTTCCCAGTACTTTCTCGATGTGTTCTCTCTTGGTCAACAAATACAGCCCGGTCAACTGTGTCATGATCATGCATCTCTGTTACATTCTCGTGAACAATTGTATTAGCTTCAACATTCACATTGTCGGCAGCCCCACTTTCAAGAGTAGGGGGAGATTTCTGGGCGTTTTCAGCAGCCTTCTTAGCCTTACGTGCCGTCTTTTTTCCAGACCTTGCTATTGCAAGAGCAAGTTCAACAATTTCAGTTCCGGTCTCAAAAGATGTCCTCTCTTGATGTTCAGGAACAGTTTTGTCCACATGGGAGCAGCTCCCAACCTCAAGAGGAGTTGGGGTATTGGCTATCACAATCTGTTGGGTTCCAAAGGGTTCAACTGCAGCTTCAGCCGAGACCATAATTTCCTTCCCAGTGCTCTCTCGATCTGTTCTCCTCTCTTGGTCAACAATTTCAGTCCGGTCAACTGTGTCATGATCATGCATCTCTGTTACATTCTCGTGAACATTTGCATTAGCTACAACATTCATATTGTCGGCAGCCCCACTTTCACTCTCATGCACAGCAGTTTCGTTCCTTTCTCTCAGGTTATTCTCAACACGAGTTAGAGGGCAGTTTTCGGTGATATGTTTACCACCTCCACATCGGGTACAATAGGATGGTAGATTCTCATACCAAATCTCTTGCTCAATGGTTCTACCATCATGAACCTCAATAACCACGTGTTCAAGAGG
>NW_017618181.1:0-7924 GCF_001879475.1 Ipomoea nil | reverse complement strand
TAGACCCTTAGTCGTTTCCGTGAAAAAGCCAAAAGGAGTCGCCTCGACTGAGGGACTCGGCGAGAAATTAAAGAAACAACGGGGCACTGACCCTAAACTTTCTAAGAAAATAAAAAGCCTAAGGAGTCACCTCGACTGAGGGACTCGGCGAGAAGAGATAGGAAACAAGGGCCCAGACCCTTAATCGTTTCCGTGAAAAAGCCAAAAGGAGTCGCCTCGACTGAGGGACTCGGCGAGAAATTAAAGAAACAACGGGGCACTGACCCTAAACCGTTTCTAAGAAAACGAAAAAGCCTAAGGAGTCGCTTGACTGAGGACTCGCGAGAAGAGATAGGAAACAAGGCCAGACCTTAGTCGTTTCCGTGAAAAGCCAAAAGAATCGCCTCGACTGAGGGACTCGGGAGAAATTAAAGAAACAACGGGGCACTGACCCTAAACGTTTCTAAGAAAATAAAAAGCCTAAGGAGTCGCCTCGACTGAGGGACTCGGCGAGAAGAGATAGGAAACAAGGGCCTGACCCTTAGTCGTTTCCGTGAAAAAGCCAAAAGGAGTCGCCTCAACTGAGGGACTCGCGAGAAATTAAAGAAACAACGGGGCACTGACCCTAAACCGTTTCTAAGAAAATAAAAAGCCTAAGGAGTCGCCTCGACTGAGGGACTCGGCGCGAGAAGAGATAGGAAACAAGGGCCCTGACCTTAGTCGTTTCCGTGAAAAAGCCAAAAGGAGTCGCCTCGACTGAGGGACTCGGCGAAAATTAAAGAAACTATGGGGCACTGACCCAAAACCGTTTCTAAAAAGAAAAGCCTAAGGAGTCGCCTCGACTGAGGGACTCGCGAGACGAGATAGGAAACAAGGGCCTAGACCCTTAGTCTTTCCGTGAAAAAGCCAAAAGGAGTCGCCTCGTTGAGGGACTCTGCGAGAAGAGATAGGCAAGAAGGGCCAAGACCGTTAGTCGTTTCTGTGAAAAGCCAAAAGGAGTCGCCTCAACTGAGGGACTCAGCGAGAAATTAAAGAAACAACGGGCACTGACCTAAACCGTTTCTAAGAAAATAAAAGCCTAAGGAGTCGCCTCGACTGAGGGACTCGGCGAGAAGAGATAGGAAACAAGGGCCCAGACCCTTAGTCGTTTCCGTGAAAAAGCCAAAAGGAGTCGCCTCGACTGAGGGACTCGGCGAGAAATTAAAGAACTATGGGGCACTGACCTAAACCGTTTCTAAGAAAAGAAAAGCCTAAGGAGTCGCCTCGACTGAGGGACTCGGCGAGAAGAGATAGGAAACAAGGGCCCAGACCCTTAGTCGTTTCGTGAAAAAGCCAAAAGGAATCGCCTCGATTGAGGGACTCGGCGAGAAATTAAAAAACAACGGGCACTGACCCTAAACTGTTTCTAAGAAAAGAAAAAGCCTAAGGAGTCGCCTCGACTGAGGGACTCGGCGAGAAGAGATAGGAAACAAGGGCGCAGACCCTTAGTCGTTTCCGTGAAAAAGCCAAAAGGAGTCGCCTCGACTGAGGGACTCGGCGAGAAATTAAAGAAACTATGGGGCACTGACCCTAAACCCAAAAGAAAAAGCCTAAGGAGTCGCCTCGACTGAGGGACTCGGCGAGACGAGATAGGAAACAAGGGCCTAGACCCTTAGTCGTTTCCATGAAAAAGCCAAAAGGAGTCGCCTCGACTGAGGGACTCGGCGAGAAATTAAAGAAACAACGGGGCACTGACCCTAAACTGTTTCTAAGAAAATAAAAAGCCTAAGGAGTCGCCTCGACTGAGGACTCGGCGAGAAGAGATAGGAAACAAGGGCCCAGACCCTTAGTCGTTTCCGTGAAAAAGCCAAAAGGAGTCGCCTCGACTGAGGGACTCGGCGAGAAATTAAAGAAACAACAGGGCACTGACCCTAAACCGTTTCTAAGAAAAGAAAAAGCCTAAGGAGTCGCCGACTGAGGGACTCGGCGAGAAGAGATAGGAAACAAGGGCCCAGACCCTTAGTCGTTTCCGTGAAAAAGCCAAAAGGAGTCGCCTCGACTGAGGGACTCGGCGAGAAATTAAAGAAACAACGGGCACTGACCCTAAACCGTTTCTAAGAAAAAAAAAGCCTAAGGAGTCGCCTCGACTGAGGGACTCGGCGAGAAGAGATAGGAAACAAGGGCCCAGACCCTTAGTCGTTTCGAAAAAAGCCAAAAGGAGTCGCCTCGACTGAGGACTCGGCGAGAAATTAAAGAAACAACGGGGCACTGACCCTAAACGTTTCTAAGAAAGAAAAAGCCTAAGGAGTCGCCTCGACTGAGGGACTCGGCGAGAAGAGATAGGAAACAAGGGCCCAGACCCTTAGTCGTTTCCGTGAAAAAGCCAAAAGGAGTCGCCTCGACTGAGGACTCGGAGAAATTAAAGAAACGGGCACTGACCCTAAACCGTTTCTAAGAAAAGAAAAAGCCTAAGGAGTCGCCTCGACTGAGGGACTCGGCGAAGAGATAGGAAACAAGGGCCCAGACCCTTAGTCGTTTCAAAAAGCCAAAAGGAGTCGCCTCGACTGAGGGACTCGGCGAGAAATTAAAGAAACAACACTGACCCTAAACCGTTTCTAAGAAAAGAAAAAGCCTAAGGAGTCGCCGACTGAGGGACTCGGCGAGAAGAGATAGGAAACAAGGGCCAGACCCTTAGTCGTTTCCGTGAAAAAGCCAAAAGGAGTCGCCTCGACTGAGGGACTCGGCGAGAAATTAAAGAAACAACGGGGCACTGACCCTAAACTGTTTCTAAGAAAAGAAAAAGCCTAAGGAGTCGCCTCGACTGAGGGACTCGGCGAGAAGAGATAGGAAACAAGGGCCCAGACCCTTAGTCGTTTCCGTGAAAAAGCCAAAAGGAGTCGCCTCGACTGAGGGACTCGGCGAGAAATTAAAGAAACAACGGGGACTGACCCTAAACCGTTTCTAAGAAAAGAAAAAGCCTAAGGAGTCGCCTCGACTGAGGGACTCGGCGAGAAGAGATAGGAAACAAGGGCCCAGACCCTTAGTCGTTTCCGTGAAAAAGCCAAAAGGAGTCGCCTCGACTGAGGGACTCGGCGAGAAATTAAAGAAACAACGGGGCACTGACCCTAAACCGTTTCTAAGAAAAGAAAAAGCCTAAGGAGTCGCCTCGACTGAGGGACTCGGCGAGAAGAGATAGGAACAAGGGCCCAGACCCTTAGTCGTTTCTGTGAAAAAGCCAAAGGAGTCGCCTCGACTGAGGGACTCGGCGAGAAATTAAAGAAACAACGGGGCACTGACCCTAAACCCTAAGAAAAAAAAGCCTAAGGAGTCGCCTCGACTGAGGGACTCGGCGAGAAGAGATAGGAAACAAGGGCCCAGACCCTTAGTCGTTTCCGTGAAAAAGCCAAAAGGAGTCGCCTCGACTGAGGGACTCGGCGAGAAATTAAAGAACAACGGGGCACTGACCCTAAACGTTTCTAAGAAAAAAAAAGCCTAAGGAGTCGCCTCGACTGAGGGACTCGGAGAAGAGATAGGAACAAGGGCCCAGACCCTTAGTCGTTTCGTGAAAAAGCCAAAAGGAGTCGCCTCGACTGAGGGACTCGGCGAGAAATTAAAGAAACAACGGGCACTGACCCTAAACCGTTTCTAAGAAAAGAAAAAGCCTAAGGAGTCGCTTCGACTGAGGGACTCGGCGAGAAGAGATAGGAAACAAGGGCCGAGACCTTAGTCGTTTCCGTGAAAAAGCCAAAAGGAATCGCCTCGATTGAGGGACTCGGCGAGAAATTAAAGAAACAACGGGGCACTGACCCTAAACTTTCTAAGAAAAGAAAAAGCCTAAGGAGTCGCCTCGACTGAGGGACTCGGCGAGAAGAGATAGGAAACAAGGGCCCAGACCCTTAGTCGTTTCCGTGAAAAAGCCAAAAGGAGTCGCCTCGACTGAGGGACTCGGCGAGAAATTAAAGAAAGGGGCACTGACCCTAAACTGTTTCTAGAAAGAAAAAGCCTAAGGAGTCGCCTCGACTGAGGGACTCGCGAGAAGAGATAGGAAACAAGGGCCCAGACCCTTAGTCGTTTCTGAAAAAGCCAAAAGGAGTCGCCTCGACTGAGGGACTCGGCGAGAAATTAAAGAAACAACGGGGCACTGACCCTAAACCGTTTCTAAGAAAAAAAAAGCCTAAGGAGTCGCCTCGACTGAGGGACTCGGCGAGAAGAGATAGGAAACAAGGGCCAGACCCTTAGTCGTTTCCGTGAAAAAGCCAAAAGGAGTCGCCTCGAGAGGGACTCGGCGAGAAATTAAAGAAACAACGGGGCACTGACCCTAAACCGTTTCTAAGAAAAGAAAAAGCCTAAGGAGTCGCCTCGACTGAGGGACTCGGCGAGAAGAGATAGGAAACAAGGGCCAGACCCTTAGTCGTTTCGTGAAAAAGCAAAAGGAGTCGCCTCGACTGAGGGACTCGGCGAGAAATTAAAGAAACAACGGGGCACTGACCCTAAACCGTTTCTAAGAAAAGAAAAAGCCTAAGGAGTCGCCTCGACTGAGGGACTCGGCGAGAAGAGATAGGAAACAAGGGCCCAGACCCTTAGTCGTTTCCGTGAAAAAGCCAAAAGGAGTCGCCTCGACTGAGGGACTCGGAGAAATTAAAAACAACGGGCACTGACCCTAAACCGTTTCTAAGAAAAGAAAAAGCCTAAGTCGCTCGACTGAGGGACTCGGCGAGAAGAGATAGGAAACAAGGGCCAGACCCTTAGTCGTTTCTGAAAAAGCCAAAAGGAGTCGCCTCGACTGAGGGACTCGGCGAGAAATTAAAGAAACAACGGGCACTGACCCTAAACCGTTTCTAAGAAAAGAAAAAGCCTAAGGAGTCGCCTCGACTGAGGGACTCGGCGAGAAGAGATAGGAAACAAGGGCCAGACCCTTAGTCGTTTCCGTGAAAAAGCCAAAAGGAATCGCCTCGATGAGGGACTCGGCGAGAAATTAAAGAAACGGGGCACTGACCCTAAACTGTTTCTAAGAAAAGAAAAAGCCTAAGGAGTCGCCTCGACTGAGGGACTCGGCGAGAAGAGATAGGAAAAAGGCCCAGACCCTTAGTCGTTTTCCGCGAAAAAGCCAAAAGGAGTCGCCTCGACTGAGGGACTCGGCGAGAAATTAAAGAAACAATGGGCACTGACCCTAAACCGTTTCTAAGAAAAGAAAAAGCCTAAGGAGTCGCCTCGACTGAGGGACTCGGCGAGAAGAGATAGGAAACAAGGGCCAGACCCTTAGTCGTTTCCGTGAAAAAGCCAAAAGGAGTCGCCTCGACTGAGGGACTCGGCGAGAAATTAAAGAAACAACGGGGCACTGACCCTAAACCGTTTCTAAGAAAAGAAAAAGCCTAAGGAGTCGCCTCGACTGAGGGACTCGGTGAGAAGAGATAGGAAAAGGGCCCAGACCCTTAGTCGTTTCCGTGAAAAAGCCAAAAGGAGTCGCCTCGACTGAGGGACTCGGCGAGAAATTAAAGAAACAACGGGGCACTGACCCTAAACCTTTCTAAGAAAAGAAAAAGCCTAAGGAGTCGCCTCGACTGAGGGACTCGGCGAGAAGAGATAGGAAACAAGGGCCCAGACCCTTAGTCGTTTCCGTGAAAAAGCCAAAAGGAGTCGCCTCGACTGAGGGACTCGGCGAGAAATTAAAGAAACAACGGGCACTGACCCTAAACCGTTTCTAAGAAAGAAAAAGCCTAAGGAGTCGCCTCGACTGAGGGACTCGGCGAGAAGAGATAGGAACAAGGGCCCAGACCCTTAGTCGTTTCGTGAAAAAGCCAAAAGGAGTCGCCTCGACTGAGGGACTCGGCGAGAAATTAAAGAAACAACGGGCACTGACCCTAAACCGTTTCTAAGAAAAGAAAAAGCCTAAGGAGTCGCCTCGACTGAGGGACTCGCGAGAAGAGATAGGAAACAAGGGCCAGACCCTTAGTCGTTTCGTGAAAAAGCAAAAGGAGTCGCCTCGACTGAGGGACTCGGCGAGAAATTAAAGAAACAACGGGGCACTGACCCTAAACTAAGAAAAGAAAAAGCCTAAGAGTCGCCTCGACTGAGGACTCGGTGAGAAGAGATAGGAACCAAGGGCCCAGACCCTTAGTCGTTTGTGAAAAAGCCAAAAGGAGTCGCCTCGACTGAGGGACTCGGCGAGAAATTAAAGAAACAACGGGGCACTGACCCTAAACCGTTTCTAAGAAAAGAAAAAAGCCTAAGGAGTCGCCTCGACTGAGGACTCGGTGAGAAGAGATAGGAACAAAGGCCCAGACCCTTAGTCGTTTCCGTGTAAAAGCCAAAGGAGTCGCCTCGACTGAGGGACTCGGCGAAAATTAAAGAAACAACGGGGCACTGACCCTAAACCGTTTCTAAGAAAAGAAAAGCCTAAGGAGTCGCCTCGACTGAGGACTCGGCGAGAAGAGATAGGAACAAGGCCCAGACCCTTAGTCGTTTCCGTGAAAAAGCCAAAAGGAGTCGCCTCGACTGAGGGACTCGGCGAGAAATTAAAGAAACAACGGGCACTGACCCTAAACCGTTTCTAAGAAAAGAAAAAGCCTAAGGAGTCGCCTCGACTGAGGGACTCGGCAAGAAGAGATAGGAAACAAGGGCCCAGACCCTTAGTCGTTTCCGTGAAAAAGCCAAAAGGAGTCGCCTCGACTGAGGGACTCGGCGAAATTAAAGAAACGACAGGCACTGACCCTAAACGTTTCTAAGAAAGAAAAAGCCTAAGGAGTCGCCTTCGACTGGGACTCGGCAAGAAGAGATAGGAAACAAAGGGCCCAGACCCTTAGTCGTTTCCGTGAAAAAGCCAAAAGGATCGCCTCGACTGAGGGACTCGGCGAGAAATTAAAGAAACGACAGGGCACCGACCCTAAAACCGTTTCTAAGAAAAGAAAAAGCCTAAGGAGTCGCTTCGACTGAGGGACTCGGCGAGAAGAGATAGGAAACAAGGCCCAGACCTTAGTCGTTTCCGTGAAAAAGCCAAAAGGAGTCGCCTCGACTGAGGACTCGGCGAGAAATTAAAGAAACAACGGGGCACTGACCCTAAACCATTTCTAAGAAAAGAAAAAGCCTAAGGAGTCGCCTCGACTGAGGGACTCGGCGATAAGAGATAGGAAACAAGGGCCTAGACCCTTAGTCGTTTCCGTGAAAAAACCAAAAGGAGTCGCCTCGACTTAGGGACTTGCGAGAAATTAAAGAAAACAATGGACACTGACCCTAAACCGTATCTAATAAAAGAAAAAGCCTAAGGAGTCGCCTTGACTGGGACTCGGCAAGAAGAGATAGGAAACAAGGGCCAGACCCTTAGTCGTTTCCGTGAAAAAGCCAAAAGGAGTCGCCTCGACTGAGGGACTCGGCGAGAAATTAAAAGACAGGGCACCCCTAAACCGTTTCTAAGAAAGAAAAAGCCTAAGGAGTCGCCTTCGACTGAGGACTCGGCGAGAAGAGATAGGAAACAAGGCCCAGACCCTTAGTCGTTTCCGTGAAAAAAGCCAAAAGGAGTCGCCTCGACTGAGGGACTCGGCGAGAAATTAAAGAAACAACGGGGCACTGACCCTAAACCGTTTCTAAGAAAAGAAAAAGCCTAAGAGTCGCTCGACTGAGGGACTCGGCGATAAGAGATAGGAAACAAGGGCCCAGACCCTTAGTCGTTTCCGTGAAAAAACCAAAAGGAGTCGCCTCGACTTAGGGACTCGGCGAGAAATTAAAGAAACGACAGGGCACTGACCCTAAACCGTTCTAATAAAAGAAAAAAGCCTAAGGAGTCGCCTTGACTCGGGGACTCGGCAAGAAGAGATAGGAAACAAGGGCCCAGACCCTTAGTCGTTTCCGTGAAAAAGCCAAAAGGAGTCGCCTCGACTGAGGGACTCGGCGAGAAATTAAAGAAACGACAGGGCACTGACCCTAAAACCGTTTCTAAGAAAAGAAAAAGCCTAAGAGTCGCTTCGACTGA
>NW_017618180.1:2500-3602 GCF_001879475.1 Ipomoea nil | reverse complement strand
TTTCCGCACTTGGGCACCTCGTACGCAACTTTCCGCAACTTGGGCACGGCTTGGCACCCTCGTACCGCATAATTCCGCAACCTCGGCACCTCGTTCCGCATAAGTCCGCAACCTCGGCACCCTCGTACCGCATAATTCCGCAACCTCGGCACCCTCGTACCGCATCCGCAAGGCACCAACGTTGCGCATGATCCGCAACTTAGGCACCAACGTTGCGCATGAGTCCGCAACTTAGCACCAACGTTGCGCATGAGTCCGCAACTTAGGCCCCTCGTTCCGCATGAGTCGCAACTTAGGCACCCTCGTACCCCATAAGTCCGCAACTTGGGCACACTCGTTCCGCATGAGCCCGCAACGTAGGCACACTCGTTCCGCACAAGTCCGGCACTTAGGCACACTCGTTCCGCATGAGTCCGCAACTTAGGCACGCTCGTTCCGCATAAGTCCGCAACGTAGGCACACTCGTTCCGCATATGCCGCAACGTAGGCACACTCGTTCCGCATATGCCCGCAACTAGGCACACTCGTTCCGCATAAGTCCGCAACCTCGGCACCCTCGTACCGCATAAGTCCGCAACCTCGGCACCCTCGTACCGCATAATTCCGCAACCTCGGCACCCTCGTACCGCATGAGTCCGCAACTTAGGCACCAACGTTGCGCATAAGCCCGCAACTTAGGCACCCTCGTTCCGCATAAGTCCGCAACTTAGGCACCCTCGTACCCCATAAGTCCGCAACTTGGGCACACTCGTTCCGCATGAGCCCGCAACGTAGGCACACTCGTTCCGCACAAGTCCGCACTTAGGCACACTCGTTCCGCATGAGTCCGCAACTTAGGCACGCTCGTACCCCATAAGTCCGCAACTTGGGCACACTCGTTCCGCATGAGCCCGCAACGTAGGCACACTCGTTCCGCACAAGTCCGGCACTTAGGCACACTCGTTCCGCATGAGTCCGCAACTTAGGCACACTCGTTCCGCATATGCCCGCAACGTAGGCACACTCGTTCCGCATGAGTCCGCAACGTAGGCACGCTACTTCGGCACACTCGTTCCGCACAAGTCCGCAACTTCGGCACACTCGTTCCGCAACTGTCCGCTAC
>NW_017618179.1:5000-7500 GCF_001879475.1 Ipomoea nil | reverse complement strand
CTTGCGAGGTCGGTCAACCCCCACGCCCGACGACACGTACGCTGCACTGCGCTACGCTGGGCGGGTTCATTGCGAACGCCCGCCCTCCGCCCCTACGGCGCACCGTAATTCGTTAACGAACAGCTTACTAGACGATTGGACACGTGCCTCGGCAACTCACAACCTACTGACGGTATATTGCAGATTCACGTTTGCTCGATTGACCGAATTCACGTGCCAATGATGTTTTTTTGCATGTCCGTCTCCGTCCGGTGCGCCGCCCCGCCTTGCGACTCCGATGGGTCTATGCCGGTCCCCAATAATACGTACGAGCGGCGGGAACACTCGTACGAGGCCTACGGGACGAGGGGGGCCCGTCCCAACACGTTCCGAAAAAAGTCGACCGGCACCTCAACTACCATACCCCCCCTATAGTAGTTAAAAAAAAAAAAACCCCAGTGACAGCAGTAGACACGGTTTGTCCCGTAAATCACACGGTCATTTCGGGTGGTTCCGTGCATTTTTTTTCAAATGTTATTGCATGGTCCTTTAGTTTAGAGCATTTTAACAATGCTTGGTAAATTTCAAAGCGTTTGGATGATTATTTCATTGAAAACGACGATGTCCAAATTTATGCCCAGCTGTCCGCAAAGTTCCTTGTCTGACTTAGCCAAGTACTTGGGATTGTTGGGAATGTGAGAGGAATATATGGCATATCGTTTGCCTCACTAATTAAATAGTACAATAAGCTCTAAAACAAATGTATATGCCATTTTGGCACGAGAACGACGTAAAACGACATAGGCCAAGGCATAACACAGAACCGTCGTAAAAGTACTGGGGTGGCAGGCGGGTAAACCTCTGTTGCGTGATATTTTCCGCATCCGTCCGCAACTGTGCGCAATTTGGGCGCCCTCGTTCCGCATAAGTCCGCAACCTCGGCACCCTCGTTCCGCATAAGTCCGCAACCTCGGCACCCCCGTTCCGCATAAGTCCGCAACTTGGGCACCCTCGTACCGCAACTTTCCGCAACCTCGGCACCCTCGTACCGCAACTTTCCGCAACCTCGGCACCCTCGTACCGCAACTTTCCGCAACCTCAGCACACCCGTACCGCAACTTTCCGCAACCTCGGCACACCCGTTCCGCATAAGTCCGCAACCTCGGCACCCCCGTACCGCAATTTTCCGCAACTTGGGCACTCTCGTACCGCATAAGTCCGCAACTTGGGCACCCTCGTACCGCAACTTTCCGCAACCTCGGCACCCCCGTACCGCAATTTTCCGCAACCTCGGCCCACCCGTACCGCAACTTTCCGCAACCTCGGCCCACCCGTACCGCAACTTTCCGCAACCTCGGCACCCCCGTACCGCAATTTTCCGCAACGTCGGCCCACCCGTACCGCAATTTTCCGCAACGTCGGCCCACCCGTACCGCAACTTTCCGCAACCTCGGCACCCCCGTACCGCAACTTTCCGCAACCTCGGCACCCCCGTACCGCAACTTTCCGCAACCTCGGCCCACCCGTACCGCAACTTTCCGCAACCTCGGCACACCCGTACCGCAACTTTCCGCAACCTCGGCACACCCGTACCGCAACTTTCCGCAACCTCGGCACCCTCGTACCGCATAAGTCCGCAACTTCCGCAACCTCGGCACCCTCGTACCGCATAAGTCCGCAACCTCGGCACCCTCGTACCGCATAAGTCCGCAACCTCGGCACCCTCGTACCGCATAAGTCCGCAACCTCGGCACCCTCGTACCGCATAAGTCCGCAACCTCGGCACCCTCGTTCCGCATAAGTCCGCAACTTGGGCACCCTCGTACCGCAACTTTCCGCAACTTGGGCACTCTCGTACCGCAACTTTCCGCAACTTGGGCACTCTCGTACCGCAACTTTCCGCAACTTGGGCACCCTCGTACCGCAACTTTCCGCAACTTGGGCACCCTCGTACCGCAACTTTCCGCAACTTGGGCACTCTCGTACCGCAACTTTCCGCAACTTGGGCACCCTCGTACCGCAACTTTCCGCAACTTGGGCACCCTCGTACTGCAACTTTCCGCAACTTGGGCACCCTCGTACCGCATAATTCCGCAACCTCGGCACCCTCGTTCCGCATAAGTCCGCAACCTCGGCACCCTCGTACCGCATAATTCCGCAACCTCGGCACCCTCGTACCGCATGAGTCCGCAACTTAGGCACCAACGTTGCGCATGAGTCCGCAACTTAGGCACCAACGTTGCGCATGAGTCCGCAACTTAGGCACCAACGTTGCGCATGAGTCCGCAACTTAGGCACCCTCGTTCCGCATGAGTCCGCAACTTAGGCACCCTCGTACCCCATAAGTCCGCAACTTGGGCACACTCGTTCCGCATGAGCCCGCAACGTAGGCACACTCGTTCCGCACAAGTCCGGCACTTAGGCACACTCGTTCCGCATGAGTCCGCAACTTAGGCACGCTCGTTCCGCATAAGTCCGCAACGTAGGCACACTCGTTCCGCATATGCCCGCAACGTAGGCA
>NW_017618178.1:0-20000 GCF_001879475.1 Ipomoea nil | reverse complement strand
TGAAGAATATGAGGTCATTTCAACTCGTGCCAAATAATATCTTGAAGAATATGAGGTCGTTTCAACTCGTGTCAAGGAGTCTTGAGGGTTATGAGGTTGTTTCTACTCGTAACAATGAGCCTTGAAGCATATGAGGTCATTTTAACTCGTGCCAAGGAGTATTGTTTAGCTTCCTCCATTTCAAATTTCATATAAGGTTTGCCCCCATATCGGTTGAAACGTATGTGCTTATGAAGAAATGAGAGGCAAAGCTGTCCCATCGGGCATGCCAATTTGTTCTACTGAAGTGCCTCCAGGATTCAAACGGTGGCTTTCGCGATCCAAATGGCGTGTCTTCTAGCAGAAAATGTATCTTCAAGTTGTACCTTCAACTCTTCAAGTGAGCCTTAAGTCTTCAAGTGAGCCTCAAGTCTTCAATTGTCTTCAATGCCTTCAAGTGCCTTCAAGATCTTCAAGTGCTCTCAAGTCTTCAAGTTGTTATTTAAAGAATCGAGTGGAAGCTCTATTTATAGTAGAACTTGTAACTTCCATCCCTCTACAAACTCTCCTTAATATTTATCCAAAGTTGGGACGATGGTTACATAGTCTCGGTCAATGCTGCGTTTCATCCAGAGTTGGGTCAATCCAGTTATGGAGTGGTTGTAAAGGATCACCATGGGGTCTTTGTGGCAGTTAAAATTTGTCTTATCCGAAGTTTCATTGATGCTCATCTAGCGGAAGTTGTTGCTATTAAAGAAGCTCTCTCATGGGTGAAGGACCGAGGTTATAGAATAATAGTACTCCTATCTGATTGCCAGATGGTTTGTAATTTGCTCAATAATTCTTTGATTGATCTTTTATTTGTAGGTTGTGTCATTAGTGAATGTCGTGACTACAAACGACACTTTGTTTTAGTGTCTTTTCTGTTTGTGCCTGGATCAGTGAACAAAGCTGCTCATGAGTTAGCTCGGGTTGCCTGTTATCATCCTGATTCTAGTGTTTGGCTATTTTCAATTTCTTCTTGTATTGAAACGTTGATTTAATGAAGTTTGACTTTTCCTTTCAAAAAGGAAAATTAAGTATTTAGGATAAATACTAATATAGTTATCGAAAAGGAACCTTGCCAAAATCATGTCTAGATTCAAGATTTTATCACCTAATCAAATTTAGTCATAATTATTAAATTCAAATATAATAAAATTATATTTAAATTAAAATTATTATTAAATTCAAATATAAATTGGGTTTGAATGAATTAATAATTAATTAATTCAATAATTTAAAATCAAATTTAATTAGATTAATTAAATTAATTTAAAGGCAAATTATATCGTGCACCGGGGTGCATAATCGATTATGCACCAAACTTCAAAACGACGTCGTTTCGTTTAATGAAAAGAAACGACACCCGTTTCACACCGTTCCGTAAAAAGTAACTCTGTTATTCAGTTTCATTTTGTATACACTGCAGTTTCAGTTCAACAAAACTACAGTTTCATTTTGATATAACTACAGTTTCATTCGATATTTATACACTCAAATATGTGAAATGTTATTTAATTTTATTTTATATACACTATAGTTTCATTTAACACAACTACATGATCATTTTGATATAATTATAGCTTCATTGCACAATATACACTCAAATATGTGAAATGTTAATTCAGTTTCATTTTATATACACAGCAGTTTCATTTTACCACAACTACAGTATCATTTTGATATAACTACAGTTTCATTTGATAATATATAAAATAATACGTGAAGCAGTGTCGGTTTAGATACATTGTAGTGTCAGTTTAGATACACTGTAGTTTTAGTTGGTAACTAACACACTAAAGAATGCGTCCGTTAAATAACGGCGCGTCGTTTCTTTACTTAATGAAACGGCGCCGTATTGGGTGCGCCGCGATCCACAGTATAATGACCCAAATTTAACTATCATGGCTCAGTTAATTAAATTAATTCAATAATTAAGCCCAATAATAATTTAATCGGCCCATTTATCACTTTAAATTTTCTTTGCCCTATTAGGTTACCTTGGCCAATACATTCGTGACATTCAAACGGAGCAGCTCAATATTACTCTGTGGAACGGTAACTTGCTGATTATTTGAGAAAACTCAAAAGCACTCTTTTCCACTCCGGTTTACAAGTAATAGTAACAAAATTGACGAAGGGGAACTTTTTTTTTCTTTAATGTGATTACGTTAGGGCATTTTCATTTCTTTGTGCTGGGGTTTGAGCTTTTAATGACAGTTTAGGGGTAAATATTTTGATTGTTGGCAATACATAACAAAGGATGAAGCAAATAGTTTTTTCTCTCTTTTAACTTTTTAATTCTTGTTATATTTTTGACATCTGTATCATGATCATTTATATCTACTTACAATAATCTGAATTTTAGATAAAATTTACTTTAACAATCATCTTACTATCGCAGAAGAAGTATTATTGGAAAATGTATGTTGAGCTGATTCTTGAAGCTTTTGATTACCTTTAGTTCCCATTTGCTTTAAAGCAAGGTAAAGTCTCTGTACTTTTTCCATGTATTCTGCTAATTATTCCACTACAAGCACTTTTAGAATGCTTTAAAAACACCATTTAGTATTACTTGCCATAATTCCATTATAGTCTTATAGTTTTCATTATCTTTGTAGGTCATGTTGGCAAGTTGAGTATTAGGATTCCACGGAAAAAGCTTGGCTGGGATCTTGTCATCTTAGAGGATGTATTGATCTGTGCCTCCCAACGAGATGAAAAAGAGGTATTGTTTCACCATATATAGTATTGATATCTAATATCTTGCACTTCATATAAACCACTGTTTATGCTTGTTTTCCTTTTAAACAGCTTTATTATACTAGCTATTAATTAATAGCCAGATTTTTTACACGATCCTAATTAAATGCCACCTAAGAATGATACAGAACTATAGTTATTTAGTAGAAAAAAAAAAGTTTCAATAAGTAAAGTGGAATTCCCTTGTTAATGGTATGCATTCAACAGAAAGAAAGGAAACGATACAAGTTGTCTGCTGAAATGCAGTAGGGGAAGAAAAATAAGCTGAAATGACAAGAAACCAACTTCCAATTGGATTCAAATAATATATAATCTGACTTTCAACCAGAAAGATCTAGTTTAAATAGAAATTTAAGGGAAGTGTTTGAAACATTAATTGCATGACGATAGGACAGAAAATAAGATTTAAATGAAATGCAGATATTGAGATTTGAGAATAATTTAAAGCTCTAGCTGCCAAAACTGTAGGACTCTTAGACTTCACGCGTACTCAATCAGGTTGCCAGTGAAGTCACAACTATAGGAGTAGTGAAGCATAATAACTAGAAAATAGGTGTAATGCATCTGGTAGGTAGTAGTTTACCTGGAAACTTGTGCATTAGCCCTCGAGTTTGCTGGTTCTTGGCATTTATGCTGCTGTGTGTTCTTTTATGGTTGTTTCCTTTATATGAACTTTCGAGTGAATTCCATTTTTGGTCCTACTATTATAGGGGCGTTTCCAATTTTAGTCCACCTTAATTTTTTTTGCCACTTTATAACCACTATTATTGAATGTGTTCCACTTTTAGTCCCACCGTTAGTATTTCCATCAAGAGGTCGTGTGATCTAGGGGTATTTTGACCTTTTTTCTCATCCAAGACTATGTTTGACTAAAGAAATGGGAACAATAAACCTAAAACCTAAGAAACCTCGCCGGCCCATGTTGGAACGAACGAAACGATGTAGCTTTGGCTTCCCATTCTCGTTGTTTGAAGAGCCATCTTCAAATATCGGAGGAGGAGGACGAAGCGCCTAGATTAAAAGAGAAGAGACAAACATAAAAAGACCAAAATACCATTTGATTATACGGCCTCTTGACGGAAATATTAACGGTGGACTAAAAGTGGAACACATTTAATAACAATGGTTGTAAAGTGGCAAAAAAAAATTAAAGTGGACTGAAATTGGAAACGCCCCTATAATAGTAGGACCAAAAATGGAATTCACTCTGAATTTTCATTTGATGAACTCTGCTTTGATTTTTTTTTTCTAGTAACTATATTTGGTTTGAAGTTTCAAACTTGACAATTATGAATAATAGGAGGAAGTAGAAAACCATTATCATATCTTTCATAAACCTAATGTTTCAACCTTAGGAGGTTGCTTATGAGATGAGTGAAAAATAGATGAAATCTTTTTAGTATAATGCATTAGATTTTCTTCATACGTATTATAAATTGAGATGCTATATTTGTGGTAATTACTTGCAGTAATACTTTTTTTCCCTTTTCATGGGAATCATGCGCAGTTTGCGCGATCCTTCCAGTTTTTTTGATTGACTAGTGAAAGATGTTTTTTAGTGGTAGAATTGTGTTAGAGGGTATTTTCACACCGGACATCGTCCTCAAGGAGTGACGGAAGGGAGTTGACTTAAGAGGAGCTAATCACAAGTTATAACCGAGTATATAAGAGTTAGGTCAACAATCATGTAGGTTGAGATCTTAGATTCAATCGAAATATGCACTAGACTCCTAAGCAAACATAGGCGAAGGAATAAAAATATTTAACAAACAAGATAGAAAAGAGGGACTCAGACTTCGCTATCTTAAGTCTTTGATGTAAAGAGGAGTTATTAGTGAATGTGCTACAAGCTCGATACAACAATAATGCCAATGCTATTCTCATGACCATTGGACTAGCCAACTAGCCTTAGACTCCACTCTCATGGTTGCGTAATACTAGTTGGGCAATCTATCAAACACTTAGCATACAAGGCTTCTCTATCCCTTCCTTTGTCAAGGTAAGTTCAAGATTGTGAGTAGGGATGGCAACCTTAACCCGAAACAAGTGGGCTTATTTGACAAAATCGAAAAATTTCGGGGTTAAGGTTGAAAATTTTAGCCCGATAAGGCCAATGGCCTGAATGGGCTAGGTTGAATTTTCGTGGCTGACCCAATAGTCTGAGCTAGTCATGGTTACTCTTTGTTTCACAAGTGATGTAAAATAAAATATACATGAAAGTTTGTAAATAAGCACATCTTTAGTATTTTTAATTAAATTTAAGCAAATCTTTAGTAATTTGCTAATTTTTTTAATTAAATATTAATACATATGTTATTAAATTTATTACATAACAAATTATTTTTTATTGCTATATATTATCTAATAGCAGAAAATCATTTTGCCAACCTTTTCCGTCGCTTCACTTGCCTTCCTAAGTTGCGTCTTAGTTCCTACTTTGTTTAACAGTTTACATTCCTAAAATTGTTATCTTCATATTATCTGCCAAAATGCTAGTTGGTATCTACTTGTTACCAAAAATCATTTGATGAATGTGTAAAAACGAATCTATTGCCTCTCTACATTTTTATTCTTCATAAAAACTCTTGTTCATGATTATCAGGTAAGTGCTGAAGATGTGATGCAAATGCTAGAGGAAATAGAGAAACAATCTGACATTGATGAGATCAAGTTACAGATTTGTTGCAGGGCGTGAGCTGCAGGTAACTGTGATGCATAGAATAGATTTACGTAGCATACATTGTCAATTTAGTGGTGCATGTAAGTTTTATTTTTTTCTTAGAAGTTTAGCTTAAGAATACAAGAAGAATTGAAGCATTAAATCTATCATTTTTAAGAAATAAGAATCACATAATAAAACACGTGTAATCTTGTTCTTTCTCCTGGTATAAAATATTTTTTTTTAGTCATTTTAAATTCTTAGTTTCTATTAAGAAAAAGTTTTCTCACACTGTTTGCAAGATGTTTTACTTGATTCCTCGTCTAACAGTGTGAATACTGGTAAACCTCATGAAGATGGACGGCCATTCAGCATGGCCCGTGGATGGTTGAATTGGTTATCTCATGGGATGTTTGGGGTTGGCGGTACAGATGGTTCTAGCCAATTTTCGGGAATTATTTCAGATGACGTAATCAAGGTAAGCACAATCCTCTCTTCCTTCTAGTTTGAGTAATAATGCTACATAAAAATGGTACATGTTTAGTATGATTACTATTTTTTTTTGTCATCAACCAAGAATTTTGGCATCTGTTAGTGCAGGATATCTATGAAGCAACTAAGTTTCAGCCTGTACAATCTCTAAATGTGGATGCTCAGAAAGTGCCAAAATTTCATCAATCAAGTTCAGCATTATTCAACATTCAGTTGCTTTGCAGAGCATGTATGATTTTCTTATAATAAACTTTTGTCAATCTTGTTATTATCTGAACATGCAATTTAGAAGTTAAATTGCCAGACTTGTTTAGCCATTCTTTCTCTATTTGTCATTTGAATGGCCCTTCAAGCATAAGAACTATAATATAGAGAACTTTAATACGGTCTACACAACGACTATATGAGCCTTTTACTGCCAGTATTCCTCCTCAATATCTGCCACTACAACAAAGTCACACTTTCTTTATAATCAAGCAATGCCCTATCATCATCCAGGTGTTGTTGCAGCACCTCTTCCAATGCCTGCACCCTATCCTCAAGTTCTTGTAACTTAAAAAAAGATATCACCATGGAAGCAAAGCCAGAATTATTATTTATATCTAAAAAATTGGAAGTCCCAAAGGTCAGCAATGAAGACACTTTAGTGTTATTACTCACGCACAACGGCTTCTTATTTAAGATAGCAATTTGACTTTCAAGGAGTTAGGAGTCCCAGAAATGATAAATTGTATCCACCCTCCTGGGCACTGCAAGGCCAACATAGTCTGATTTCGTCTGTCGTCTTCATCAATATTCAATAATGTTGTCAGGTCATCAGCCCCACCAACCTCCTTCCGTATCATGCTGCTAACTTCAGATGGTGCTTTTTCACTGGTAAATCACTTTTGCTTAGATTCTCAATAGTTGGGTCTGTTGAGATCGGCACTTTGTGAAGCTCACTTTTCGATGCTAAAACATGATCTACTTCTTGCTCATCTGCTTTGATTTTTTCAAATTCAACCTCTACTTCTTCCTACAACATTCTGCTAATGGAAAAATGATGCCAGTGGTGAAACTGCTACCGTTTTCACCCCTCCTACTTGATCTTGAACTAATTCTCTTTATATTTAATACTCCTGTTCCTTTAGGGGCATGGAGGAGAGCTTGAGCTCGAATTCACTCACTGATTTCTTTCTCTTCACCCTACTCGAGGAGGAATCATCTTTCATTGATGCTACTGAGGAGGATGAACGCTTTAAGCGCACTTTTGAACAAGATGAATTTCCTCTCTAAGCCCCGCTTGAGGAAGCAACAGCTTTACCGACATCTTTCAAAACACCGGTTTTTGCTTTATATTTGGGTACGATTTACGTCGGGTTGCCTTTTTGTGGCAGGCACCACTGAAATTCATTCGAAATGTACTCACTGCAAACTTCATATCCTTTTCGCATCGAAGGGAAAAATAACTTCTTTCAACTCGGGCTCACTAAAGTATCTCTTTCCTTTACTTTCATATTCCTTGTATCTAACAAGAGTATGATTAGCAAAAACATTTGCCTTTCCTTCTACTACTTTACTAGCAGCTTTTCTTGAGGAATTACCACCTCTGTTAGCCATCATCTTTTTGTATGCCGTGATGAGAAGTACGTTCATTGCTACCTACTCAACGTTCTTTTTCTCCTCTTGACTTTCACGCTGAATGGCTTCATTTTGGCTCAAGATTTCTGTCTTCTTTATACTCTATATCTCCAGCTCAACTTTATGTTCCATAATTTCTTGATCCATAGATTTTTTCTCCTAGGGTAGGGAAGGCATGGAGTCTAGAGGTATGTCAATGCTCTGTAGCTCCATTCGTATGTTATCATCAAGCAAAAGCGTTTGATACAGGGAACTACAAGATGATATATCAGATGTGCCAAGCTTTGAAGAAATTTTTGAACCAGAATCCTCTTTGTAAATCACAGGAAAATCTCCTCTAGCTGGAAATGGCAAGCAACCATTTGATGAGCTTTCATTGCAATGGGAATATGTGATGAACTTGATTAGCATTAATTACTTTGAGTATTAGATGCAATATTCCTATTATAGGAAACTTCATCAAGCAAGTAATTATCAGGAGATTGCAAGTCAACTCCCAACTCAACTTTAGTTAATACTCCATTGCAACTATTTGAATCATTCGCCATAACATCAAGTGAACCATGGTCAGGCGAATGATCCAAATAATTGCAACGGATTCTGAACTAAAGTTGAGTTGGGAGTGGATTTGTGAGCTCCTAATAATTACTTTGCTTGATGAAGTTTCCTGTAATAGGAATATTGCATCTCATACTCAAAGTAATCAATGTGAATCAAGTTCACCCCTTTGCAATGAAAGCTCATCAAATGGTTGCTAGCCATTTCCAGCTAGAGGAGATTTTCCTGTGATTTACAAAGAGGATTCTAATTCAAAAATTTCTTCAAAGCTTGGCACATCTGATATATCATCTTGTAGTTCCCTATTTCAAACGCTTTTGCTTGATGATAACATACAAATGGAGCTACAGAGCATTGACATACCTCTAGACTCCATGCCTTCCCCACCCTTGGAGGAAAAATCTATTGATCAAGAAATTATGGAACGTAAACTTGAGCTGGAGAACCAGGGTATAAAGAAGACAAAAATCTTGAGACAAATTGATGAAGCCATTCAGCGTGAAAGTCAAGAGGAGAAAAGGAACGTTGAGTAGGTAGCAATGAACCTACTTCTCATCACGTATACAAAAAGATGACTACTAACAGAGGTGGTAATTCCTCAAGAAAAATTGCTAGTAAAGTAGTAGAAGGAAAGGCAATAGCTTTTGCCAATTGTAGTCTTGTCAGATACAAGAAATATGAAAGTACATGAAAGAATTGCTTTAGTAAACCCGAGTTCAAAGATTGTTTTCTCTCCCCTTCATGCGAAAATGATATGAAGTCTATAGTGAGTAGTACACTTCGAATGAATTTCAGTGGTGGCTGCCACAAAAAGGTAAGCCGGCGTAAACCTTACCCCATATATAAAGCAAAAAAGCGGTGCTTTCAATGATGCTGGTAAAACTGCTACTTCATCAAGCGGGGTTTAGAAAGGATATTCATGTGGTTCAATAGTGCACATAAAGCGTTCATCCTTCCCAATAGCATCAATGAAAGATGATTGCTCCTCGGGTAGGGTGAAGAAAAAGAAATCGGTGAGTGAGCTCGAGCTCCTCCATGCCTCCAAAGCAATAGGAGCAGTAAATGGAAAGAGAAATAGTTCAAGTGCAAGGAGGAGTGGTGAAAACGGAAGCAGGTCCACCATTGGCATCGTTTTTCCATCAACCGAATGTTGTTGGATGAAGTAGAGGTTGAATTTGAAAAACAAAGCATATGAGCAAGAAGTGAATCATGTTTTAGCATCAGAAAGTGAGCTTCACGAAGTGCCGATCTTTGTGGACCCAGCAATTGAGAATATGAGCAAAAGTGTTGCCATTGAGAAACTCCACCTGAAGTTAGCGACATGATCCGGAATGAGGTTGGTGGGGCTAATGACCCGACAACATTGTTTAATATTGATGAAGGCAACATGATGGAATCAGACTATGTTGGTCTTGCGGTGCCCATGGATGATCTTTCGGACGCCGACTTTTTCAGATATAAATAATAATTTTGGCTTCGCTTTCATGGTGATTTTCTTTTTATGTTGCAGGAACTTGAGGATAGGCTGCATGCATTAGAGGAGGTGTTGCAGACCCGGACCCGGATGATGATACGGCGCTGCTTGATTTTAAAGAAACTGTGGCTTTGTTGTAGCAGCAGATATCAATTAAGGTGGAATGCTGATAGCAACAAGCTCATATGGTCGCTATGTAGACCATATTAAAGTTCTTATGCTTGAAGGTCCATTCAAATGAAAAACCCTAATGATTGTGTGGATATTTTGGTTAAGGTCTAAATTTCTTTTAATGGTAAATATCCAGTGAGATTTTTTTATTGGACTGCATATTTTGATACTCGTTAAGAGATTTCTCTTGCTTCTATTTGGGTTTAACTTCCTAATTTGAAGGCTAACTATTTTTCTATACCATGTTTAAAGCAAAATTTTAAGCTAATTAGCCGGTTTTTACATGTGGATACTGCCACTGCTAAATTTTCTCGGCCTAATGTGGCTAAGGTTAAGGTAGATGTTAACTTCTTTTACCACTGTGTGGATATTTTAGTTAAGGGAAAAATTTCTTTTAATGGTAAATATCTAATGAGATTGTTTTGTTGGACTGCATATTTGATACTCATTATTATCAGATTTGTCTTGCTCCTATTTGGGTTTAACTTCCTAATTTGAAGGCTAACTATTTTTCTATACAATGTTTAAGGTAGATGTTAACCTCTTTTAGCCACTGTGTGGATATTTTGGTTAAGGGCCAAATTTCTTTTAATGGTAAATATCAAATGAGATTGTTTTGTTGGACTGCATATTTGATACTCATTATGAGATTTCTCTTGCTCCTATTTGTGTTTAACTTCCTAATTTGAAGGCTAACTATTTTTCTATACAATGTTTAAAGCAAATTGTTAAGCCAATTAGCCAGTTTTTACATGTGGATGCTGCCGCTGCTAAATTTTCTAGGCCTAATGTAGCTAAGGTTAAGGTAGATGTTGACCTCTTTCAGCCACTTAGGACAAAGATGTTTATTAGGATGGGCAGCAAAAACCAGGTAAGGGGGGTGAGAGCTTTTGTCAGGATATTGAGTATGAGAAGGTCTCCCCTTCTTGTATAACCTGAAAGAAACAAAGGCATTTAGCCCCAACATGTCATTTTGGTATGAGGCGTTCAAGCCCTAGTGTTAATCATGAGCAACTATTTCCTCCTACTCCTCGAGGTCCATCGCTATCGGATGGTAGGAGTGGTAGTGGTGGAGGTCCGTTGAACCCTCCTCCTGCCCCTCGTGCTCCACCACCTTTTAGTGGTGGCAATGTAGGGTTAGGGGGCATTGTTGGTCAACCTCCAACTGCTCAGACCCAGCCAGGGTGCTCAAGCTTGACTCGAAATCAAAAGAGGAATTCAACCAAGAGATGGAGGCAAGATAAGGGTAAGGACACCGTTGTTGAGGGCAATGTGTAAAGCTCACGGGTTAAGGAAGGAGCTGGCACATAAGGTGTTGGCCTTGAGTTGGGCTTGCCACAACGTGAGGCCCCCCATGTGTCCTAACTTACTTCCTTTGTTCTTATTCCTACCAACAATTTGTTTACAGTCTTGCAAGATGTTCAGGAGACAGAGCTAGTCGAAGGGGCCAACACACAAGACTTTGACACAACATTGGATGATCATTTGGCAGGGGTTATTGGTCAAGATCGGGTTCCTCAAGACCCTCAAACTCAATCACAAGAGGAACCTCAAGAGCAATCACAAGAGGAGCCTTAGACTCATAATTAGGAGCACATGGAGACTTAGGCACTTGGTTAAGGTGAAGCCCACACTCGGTCACATGAGGATACTCAGTCCCCAGTTCAGGAACATAATGATAGGGGTTCGCACTCACACCCTCCATCTACCCCCGGGGATGCTAGTTTTACACGACTGGTATGTTTTACTCCTTCTATTGTTCAAGAGTCTACGGCTCCCCAAACGCTGGTTTGGGGGGCGGGGATAGGTTTGTGTGGGTTAAACACAGATCATGTCTCCATCCCCATGGTATCTCAAGTTACTCAGCCCTCTGCACCAGTTTCGGTAGTTAGGCATGCTCGGAGAACTCGGTCAGCGTCGGAGCGATCCAACGTTGCGGGGTTCTACCGTGAGGCATCTGATGATGATATTGAGTCTTCAGTTGCTGGTACAGTTGTTACCTTTGAGTCCGCGGGACATCGTAGGGAGCCAGTGGGCCATGCCTCACCTCATAGAGCATTTAAGTTCACTTTGGTGGTAGATATACTACATCATAGGTACATTTGAAGGAGAGAAGTAGTTCGAGTTTAGGTACGCCTATCTCATCTCAATCTCCTTCTTTTTGATGATGCATTTTCTTGTGTGGAATGTGCGGGGAATTGCCTCGCGTGGTTCTTTTCAAATGTTTCATTTGCTGTTTAAGGAACATAAGCCTTTTATGCTATATCTCCTTGAGTCTTTCTGTAATACTGATAGACTGGATTCCTTTAGGTTATGACTTGGATTTGACAATGCTTATGCTGGTGTTAATGATAAATTGTAGCTTTTCTGGAATTTTGATTTGCAATTGAATCTGAATCTGATCAGTCTATGTCTGTTTCATGTGCTCATGTTACTATTCCTTCTCCTTTTTGGGTTTCTTTTGTCTATGCAAAGACTATGGGTTGTCAAAGGGAGCCTTTATGGGCTGAGTTAGGCTCATTTTCAAATTGGGTTCCTTCAGGGCGTTCCATGGTCTGTGATGAGTGATTTTAATTATTTGCTAAGTGTGGATGAGAAAAAAGGCGGGCTTCCTTATCCTCATATGAAGACTACTACTTTTCGTGGGTGTGTTAGTACGTGTGACCTTATTAACTCTACTGCCTATGGTTCCTCTTTCACTTGGTGGAATGGGAGGCGTAGGGAATTAGCTATCTGGATGCGCCTGGATTGTTTTCTCTACACTTCGGTGTGGGAGTCAATGTTTAGGACATCTGTTTAGCATATGTCTAAAGCCATGTCTGACCAGTATCTATTACTTGTTACTTCTGAGGTTAATACTGCTCAGCCCATTCCTAAGCACTTTTTGTTTCTTAATGTGTGGACTAAACATGAGGATTTTCTGCATGTGGTTAGCGAAAGTTGGGGGGTTCGTGTTGAGGGTGCACCTATGTATGTTTTGGCTACTAAGCTTTCCAGGTTAAAGAAGGTCCTTGCTTCTTGGTGGGGGTCTGCATCTCGGGATTCGGTTTTTATTTTGGTATTAAAAAAAATGATACCATTCGGTTTAACATTAAGTTTGGTTCGGTTTCGGTTCAATTTGAAAATGTTTGATTTTGATTCGAAATTAATTCAGTTCGATTTAAGAACTCCAATTTCTAACATTTCCTAATTTTCCAAACACACTACCAAACAATACATATTCACATAGTCCAACTCCAAAGTCTAAATATTATATAAGAAAATAGCAACTCAAAGTTTAAACACATTACTAAGTACTAATTACCAAACATCATGGCTTTTTTGCCCAACCGACTCTTCAATTGACTCACTTGGAATGTTTTGTTGATAAGATGAAGGATCATCCATCTATGTAGTTAATATTTAAAGAATAAGTGTTAAATACTATATAGTTAATTTTTGAACACAATCCGTCATTTCTTGGCAAAATATATTTCCACTGCACTGGAATATTATTTTACAATGCACAGGAAATATATTTTTAGTGCTTCCAAGCAATGGAAAAATATTTCCAACCACTAGAAATCAAAATTAGAATGATGTTGAAGCACATTAGTTTCATAGAAACATGAAACTAAAGAACATATCGAATATAGTATGAATAACTTAAGTTAGAGATAATTGTGAGGAAAAGAACAATTACGATAAACATCAAAACTACAAAGTAGAGAACATGCCATAAATAAATCAAACAAAAAAATTTAATAGAAATACCAGTGAGAATATGAGCTAAACGGCGAAGTTGGCAGCCAGGGACATGGATTTAATTATTTAATTATTATTTATTATTTATTATTTTTATTGTTATTATTATTAATTATTAAATTAAATTATTAATTATTAAATTATTAATATTAATTATTAATTATTAATTATTATTATTATTAATTAATTAATTAATTAATTTTACCTTTTGTCACACGACTTTTGAGATCTTATCACTTTTGGTGCACAATTTTAAATATTTTCAATTTTGTTGCTTAACTTTGTTATTTTTTTTTTATCAATTTTAATCCCAACGGCCAAATTGTCGGTGAAATGTTGCCGGATTTTATATTTTAGGGAAAAAAACGTCATCCCAAGGAAAGATCTTTAATATCTAAACAAAAGAATAATCATATTTAGAGAAAATGAAGGGTTTGCCAATTGTTGACGCTATAAATCCCATAAATTTGTGTATAGTTTTTGTCCGTCTTCTCCATTATTTTCATCGATCAAACACCTATAAATATGATTTCACAGGGATTTTTTTTTTATATTGAAGATGATTCCTTGGGATGATGATTTTACCCTTTAAAATATAAAATCTAGCAATATTTCGCCGTCAATTTGGCCAAAAGGACAAAAACTGATAAAAATAATAAAGTTAGGCGCCAATAATCTTGTGGTCTAGTGGCATGAAGTGGCTCTACCAAATGGAATGTCATGGGTTTGAGCCCTAGTAGGTGCGGTATTGACTCAAAAAAAAACAAAAATAAAAACAAAGTTAGGCACTAAAATTGAAAAATTTTAAAGTTGTGCACCAAAAGTGATAGAACCTCAAATATCGTGTGACCAAAAGTGAAATTTAATATTATTGTTGTTGTTGGGACCAAAAGTGAAATTTAATATTATTGCTGTTGCTGTTGTTGTTGTTGTTGTGCTATTCGGTTTAGTTTGGTTTTTTTTTTTACGGAATCATTCGGTTCGGTTTTTTATTTAATCCTTCATTCGGTATTCAAAAGTCCATTATCGTTCGATTGTTTGGTATACTACCGAATCGAAGTAGTTCGGTTCGGTCTGGTACTATTTGGGAAAATCGAATTGCCCACTCCTACTCCTTGGGGCTGGGAAACCTTTGGTAATATATTTTCTAAGTTGCATGAACTTGAGGATAATGTGCAGGCATTGGTGGAGGTGTTGCAACAACATGTGGACGATGATAGGGCGCTGATGAATTATAAGGAGAGTGTACCTCTTTTGAAGTGACAAATTTCTATTAAGGAGGAGTACTGGCAGCAAAAGACGCACACTACTACAGAAAACGGATTTAACGTCTACATTATAACGTCGGTTTTTTGAAAATCCGACGTTAAATATTTAAAATTATTTTTTATTTTTTTAAAAATACATATGACGTCGGTTATTTGGTATGGCCGATGCCGTATATTAAATAAAAAATAAATAAAAAATAAATACGAGATACGACGTCGGCGTTATACGTTGCCGACGCCATATCTCAAATAAAATATATATATATATATGGTATACGGCGTCGGCGACGTATATCGCCGACGCCGTATACTTGAATTTTAAAAAAAAAAATAAATAAATAGTAGATACGGCGTCGGAGAATTAATCTCCGACGCCGTATCTCTAATAATTAAAAAAAAAATGGTATACGGCGTCGGCGACGTATAACGCCGACTCCGTATACTCAAATTAAAAAAAATAATAATAATAATAAATAGGAGATACGGCGTCGGAGTTAAATCTCCGACGCCGTATCGTATAATTAAAAAAAAATTAAAATGGTATACGGCGTCGGCGACGTATATCGCCGACGCCGTATACTCGAATTTTTAAAAAAAAATAAAAAATAAATAGTAGATACAGCATAGGAGAATTAATCTCCGACGCCGTATCTACTATAATTAAAAAATATATATATTTAAATGGTATACGGCGTCGGCGTCGTATAACGCCGACGCCGTATACATAAATTAAAAAAAAAATAATGAAACGAGGTACATACTACACAGCTCACTGCTCCTAGCTAGCTCAACATTGCTCCAAACGCCCTAGCTAGCTCCAAATATTTCACTCCTCAGCTCACTGCTCCAAACGCCGTACGCCACCGCCGCCGAACGCCCTACGCCACCGATACTCTCCACCGCCGCCTAAGCCGTCGTCCACTGCCGTCGGCCTCACTCTCCGCACGTCGACGTCGTCCTCGGCCTCGCTCGCAACAGTGCCGTCGTCTTCGGCATCGGCCTCGCTCGCCGTCGCCCAACGTCGTCGCCGGTCGCCGCCTCTCCTGCAAGGTACGTACGTATGTATATATATATATATATATATATATATATATATATATATATATATATATATATATATATTATAAATTAAAAATGGTTATGTATATATATTTTTTGAATTTTGAATTTTATATATTATTATTGTGTATATTTTCGAAATTTTAGGAATAATTGTGTATATATTTAATTTTATAAGTTAGTGGGTCAATTATGAATTGTTGTGTGTATATGTGGAATTTTATGAAATTTTGTTTATATATTATTGTGTATATCTTGAAATATTATTATTGTGTATATAAAATGATGTTGTTTTGGACCAAGACCCACCATGCTAGGTGAATCTTGGTCCATAATTTGCCTTTTCAAGTATATAACTTATCAAATAATTTAAGTGAACAAGCTAAGTGTATAATACATGATGATGTTATATATTGAATATATTGCACTAGTTGATACTTAATATAAAATGATGTTGTTTTGGACCAAGGCCCACCATGCTAGGTGAATCTTGGTCCATAATTTGCCTTTTCAAGTATATAACTTATCAAATAATTTAAGTGAACAAGCTAAGTGTATAATACATGATGATGTTATATATTGAATATATTGCACTAGTTGATACTTAATATAAAATGATGTTGTTTTGGACCAAGGCCCACCATGCTAGGTGAATCTTGGTCCATAATTTGCCTTTTTCAAGTATATAACTTACCAAATAATTTAACTTAAAATGTTGTGAGAAAAATGTAATACTAATTGGCCGAAATGAATATAGTGTAGTTGTTGTAGTAGTTATAATTATATAAATTTGTTAAAATGTTGTTAACAAATGTTTAACTAGGTTATTATTATTTTAGATTGGCTTGTGATGGATAAAAGTTGGATGAAAGCTAATCGACTTAGTCAGGAATATGAAGATGGAGTTAGAAATTTTTTACAGTTTGCAAATAATAACCTTCCGAATAGTAATAAGAGGTTCTTCTGTCCTTGTACGAAATGTTGTAATCAGAAAAGGTTAGGTGAAGAAGACATATATGATGATCTAATTGTTAATGGGACTAATCCATATTATACACAATGGATTTGGCACGGTGAAAGCGATGTGGCTACAACATCTAACATGTATGTTGACAATGAAGATGATGAGTTTGAAGATCGGTTGGATGAAATGTTTCGCGATGTTGGAGAAGAGTTTACCAATCGGTCAAATGAGTTGGATGAATTATTGAATGATTCAAAGCAACCTTTATGGCCAGGGTGTAGTAAATATACCAGATTATCTGCTGTATTAAAATTATTCAACTTGAAAGCTGGGAATGGGTGGAGCGACAAGAGCTTTACTGCTTTACTTAAAATAGTCAATGATATGCTTCCAGATGGTAATGAACTTCCCAAGAGTACATATGATGCCAAAAAGATGTTGTGTCCCATGGGTATGGGATACAAAAAAATACATGCTTGCCCTAACGATTGCATATTGATTAGGAATGATTACAAAGACTTGCATGCATGTCCAATATGCGGGGCATCTCGTTATAAAACAAGAGAGAGTGGTAAAGTACGTTTGAAAAGTCCACCAGCTAAAGTTTTGTGGTATCTCCCAATTCTTCCAAGATTTAAGCGCATGTTTGCAAATCCAAGCGATGCGAAGAACTTATCATGGCATGCAGATGAAAGAATTTCCGATGGCAAGCTTCGACACCCGGCTGATTCTTCTCAATGGATAACATTTGATAATGCATTTCCTGAATTTGGCCACGAGTCGAGAAATCTTAGACTTGGACTTTGTACTGATGGTATTAACCCTCACGGGAACCTAAGTAACAAGCATAGCTCGTGGCCAGTTATGTTGATAATTTATAATCTACCCCCGTGGTTGTGTATGAAACGCAAATACATATTATTAAGCTTGATGATTTCTGGGCCAAAACAACCAGGTAATGATATAGATGTTTTTTTGGCGCCTTTGATTGATGACTTGAAGCAATTATGGGATGAAGGTGTGTTAGTGTTTGACGCATACCGGAAGGAGACTTTTAAGTTGCATGCAATGCTTTTTTGCACAATCAATGACTTTCCAGCTTATGGTAACTTGTCTGGATATAGTGTCAAAGGTCATAAGGCATGCCCCATATGTGAAGATAATACCTGTTATCATCAACTGGTTCATGGTAGAAAGACTGTATACATGGGGCATCGGAGATTTCTTGATAAATTTCACCCTTATAGAAAATTAAAAAAGGCATTCAATGGCGTTCAAGACTATACAGATGTTCCACAACCATTAACAGGGAATCAAGTTTATGAACGAGTTGAATGCATCAATGTTACTTTTGGTAAGACTCAAAAGCTTCAATCTCAAAGAGGTAAGAGGTCAAAAGAGATACCTACAAATGAGAAGAGTCCGTGGAAAAAGAAATCTATATTTTTTGATCTTCCATATTGGAAGACACTAGATGTGAGACATAGTATTGATGTGATGCATGTGGAGAAAAATGTATGTGATAGTCTTGTTGGAACTCTTTTAGACATTAAAGGTAAGACTAAAGATGGACTCAATGCTAGATTGGATTTGTTTGAAATGTGTATATGACCTACATTAGCTCCACGTTGCGGGGGATAAGAGAACATATTTGCCTCCAGCTGCTCATACTTTATCAAGAAAGGAGAAAATAAGTTTTTGTGAGTGTTTACGTGGAGTAAAGGTACCACAATGGTATTCATCAAATATCAGTAAACTTGTTAATATGCAAGATTTAAAGTTGGAGGGGTTGAAGTCTCATGATTGTCATGTCTTAATGCAACAACTGTTGCCAGTGGCTGTTAGAGGCATATTACCTAAAAAGTTGAGATATACCATCATAAGACTTTGTTTCTTTTTCAATGCAATATGTGGGAAAGTTGTTGATCCAGACAAATTAGATGAATTGCAAAATGACATTATTGTTACACTGTGTCAGCTAGAGATGCACTTTCCACCTTCATTTTTTGATATCATGGTTCATTTGCTTGTGCATTTGGTGAGAGAGATCAAACATTGTGGTCCAGCTTATTTGAGGTGGATGTACCCATTTGAACGGTACATGAAAGTATTAAAAGGTTATGTTAGGAACCGATATAGGCCGGAAGCATCTATAGTTGAAAGCTATGTTGCAGAGGAGGTTACTGAGTTTTGTACAGAATATTTGGCAGGGGTAGAGGCTATTGGTGTTTCTACTAATCGACATGAAGGAAGAATTGCTGGGAAGGGTACTCGAGGAGTCAAAGTGAAGACTATGCCTCGTGAAGATGTTGAGGAGGCACACTTGTACATCTTGCATAATACAAGTGAAGTCGAGCCGTATTTAGATGAACACAAGGCATTGATTAGAGAGCAAAATCCAAGAAGGACAGACATGTGGATCGTGGGCGAACATAATCGAACTTTTATTCGTTGGTTCAAAAATAAAGTTATTGAAGAGAATAATATGTCTGAAACTGTTTCATGGTTAGCACATGGTCCTGGTTTGGATGTCCTATGCTATAATGGATATGACATTAATGGGTTTTCTTTTTATACAAAAGCTCAAGATGAAAAGAGCACTATGCAAAACAGTGGAGTTACTTTGGTTGCAAATTCCATGCATTTCAGTAGTTCGAAAGATACAAATCCTGTGTTCGCAGAGTTGTCATATTATGGTGTGATTGAAGAAATATGGGAAGTTGATTATGTTTTGTTTAGGGTGCCGGTGTTTCGATGTAGATGGGTAGATAATAAACATGGTGTAAAAGTTGATGAGTTGGGATTTACACTTGTTGATTTTAATCGTGAAGGGCACAAAAATGAGCAGTTCATAATGGCATCCCAAGCAAAACAAGTCTTTTATATTAGTGATCCTTGTGACAAAAAATGGTCAATTGTTTTCATGGAAAGAGACAAATTACTAGAGATGAGAATGAAGATGTTAGTTTTGATATTGAGGAAATACCACCATTTTCTTCTTCAAGTTTATTGCCCACTATTATTGATAATGAGATAGATGAAGTACATGCATCACGAGATGATCATCATGAAGGGATATGGAGAATTGATTATTACATGTAATGCCCGCTATTTATTTTGTTTTTTAGTTTTCTTATTGTAGCTTTTATATATTCTAATAATTTTTGTTTCTAAACAGGCGTATGGATTCAGCAAATGGTGATGGTA
>NW_017618177.1:0-6834 GCF_001879475.1 Ipomoea nil | reverse complement strand
AATAAATATATTGTAACTTCTAAAAGAATTGGATTTAACTTATCTTTTGTGTTAATGTCTATTTGCATACTATATGCCGTATACCCCAATCACCTGATGACGACATTGCACCCGTGCACTCCCTATTCACTGCTAAGATATCATTTAAACCACACAAGAGATCAGATGTCAGCAAAACTGCACTAAAAAGATCATGTGCATTGGATTTTACCAAGAGGGTGTTGGTTAAAATCGAACAGGTTTTCTTCAAGAAAATATAAATTCTATTTTATTGATATATAGACGGTTTGGCCGAGTGGTCTAAGGCGCCAGATTTAGGCTCTGGTCCGAAAGGGCGTGGGTTCAAATCCCACAAGATTTAAAAATATCCCTACGCTCTCCATTGTATTTCACTCCATGAAAAACAATTACTTGAACAGCAAAATACGAAAATTAGTAGAAAAAAGGTTAGTCAGTCATTAATGTTTATTTCTTTTTTTTTTTTTTAACAGAATTGATGGTAAATAATAAATATATTGTAACTTCTAAAAGAATTGGATTTAACTTATCTTTTGTGTTAATGTCTATTTGCATACTATATGCCGTATACCCCAATCACCTGATGACGACATTGCACCCGTGCACTCCCTATTCACTGCTAAGATATCATTTAAACCACACAAGAGATCAGATGTCAGCAAAACTGCACTAAAAAGATCATGTGCATTGGATTTTACCAAGAGGGTGTTGGTTAGAATCGAACAGGTTTTCTTCAAGAAAATATAAATTCTATTTTATTGATATATAGACGGTTTGGCCGAGTGTCTAAGCGCCAGATTTAGGCTCTGGTCCGAAAGGGCGTGGGTTCAAATCCCCACAATGTTTAAAAATATCCCTACGCTCTCCATTGTATTTCACTCCATGAAAAACAATTACTTAAACAGCAAAATACGAAAATTAGTAGAAAAAAGGTTAGTCAGTCATTAATGTTTATTTCTTTTTTTTTTTTTAACAGAATTGATGGTAAATAATAAATATATTGTAACTTCTAAAAGAATTGGATTTAACTTATCTTTTGTGTTAATGTCTATTTGCATACTATATGCCGTATACCCCAATCACCTGATGACGACATTGCACCCGCACTCCCTATTCACTGCTAAGATATCATTTAAACCACACAAGAGATCAGATGTCAGCAAAACTGCACTAAAAAGATCATGTGCATTGGATTTTACCAAGAGGGTGTTGGTTAGAATCGAACAGGTTTTCTTCAAGAAAATATAAATTCTATTTTATTGATATATAGACGGTTTGGCCGAGTGGTCTAAGGCGCCAGATTTAGGCTCTGGTTCGAAAGGGCGTGGGTTCAAATCCCCACAAGTTTAAAAATATCCCTACGCTCTCCATTGTATTTCACTCCATGAAAAACAATTACTTAAACAGCAAAATACGAAAATTAGTAGAAAAAAGGTTAGTCAGTCATTAATGTTTATTTCTTTTTTTTTTAACAGAATTGATGGTAAATAATAAATATATTGTAACTTCTAAAAGAATTGGATTTAACTTATCTTTTGTGTTAATGTCTATTTGCATACTATATGCCGTATACCCCAATCACCTGATGACGACATTGCACCCTGCACTCCCTATTCACTGCTAAGATATCATTTAAACCACACAAGAGATCAGATGTCAGCAAAACTGCACTAAAAAGATCATGTGCATTGGATTTTACCAAGAGGGTGTTGGTTAGAATCGAACAGGTTTTCTTCAAGAAAATATAAATTCTATTTTATTGATATATAGACGGTTGGCCGAGTGGTCTAAGGCGCCAGATTTAGGCTCTGGTCCGAAAGGGCGTGGGTTCAAATCCCACAGAGATGTTTAAAAATATCCCTACGCTCTCCATTGTATTTCACTCCATGAAAAACAATTTACTTAAACAGCAAAATACGAAAATTAGTAGAAAAAAGGTTAGTCAGTCATTAATGTTTATTTCTTTTTTTTTTTTAACAGAATTGATGGTAAATAATAAATATATTGTAACTTCTAAAAGAATTGGATTTAACTTATCTTTTGTGTTAATGTCTATTTGCATACTATATGCCGTATACCCCAATCACCTGATGACGACATTGCACCCGTGCACTCCCTATTCACTGCTAAGATATCATTTAAACCACACAAGAGATCAGATGTCAGCAAAACTGCACTAAAAAGATCATGTGCATTGGATTTTACCAAGAGGGTGTTGGTTAGAATCGAACAGGTTTTCTTCAAGAAAAATAAATTCTATTTTATTGATATATAGACGGTTTGGCCGAGTGGTCTAAGGCGCCAGATTTAGGCTCTGGTCGAAAGGGCGTGGGTTCAAATCCCACAAGATGTTTAAAAATATCCCTACGCTCTCCATTGTATTTCACTCCATGAAAAACAATTACTTAACAGCAAAATACGAAAATTAGTAGAAAAAAGGTTAGTCAGTCATTAATGTTTATTTCTTTTTTTTTTTTTAACAGAATTGATGGTAAATAATAAATATATTGTAACTTCTAAAAGAATTGGATTTAACTTATCTTTTGTGTTAATGTCTATTTGCATACTATATGCCGTATACCCCAATCACCTGATGACGACATTGCACCCGTGCACTCCCTATTCACTGCTAAGATATCATTTAAACCACACAAGAGATCAGATGTCAGCAAAACTGCACTAAAAAGATCATGTGCATTGGATTTTACCAAGAGGGTGTTGGTTAGAATCGAACAGGTTTTCTTCAAAAATATAAATTCTATTTTATTGATATATAGACGGTTTGGCCGAGTGGTCTAAGGCCAGATTTAGGCTCTGGTCCGAAAGGGCGTGGGTTCAAATCCCACAGATGTTTAAAAATATCCCTACGCTCTCCATTGTATTTCACTCCATGAAAAACAATTACTTAAACAGCAAAATACGAAAATTAGTAGAAAAAAGGTTAGTCAGTCATTAATGTTTATTTCTTTTTTTTTTTTAACAGAATTGATGGTAAATAATAAATATATTGTAACTTCTAAAAGAATTGGATTTAACTTATCTTTTGTGTTAATGTCTATTTGCATACTATATGCCGTATACCCCAATCACCTGATGACGACATTGCACCCGTGCACTCCCTATTCACTGCTAAGATATCATTTAAACCACACAAGAGATCAGATGTCAGCAAAACTGCACTAAAAAGATCATGTGCATTGGATTTTACCAAGAGGGTGTTGGTTAGAATCGAACAGGTTTTCTTCAAGAAAATAAATTCTATTTTATTGATATATAGACGGTTTGGCCGAGTGGTCTAAGGCGCCAGATTTAGGCTCTGGTCGAAAGGGCGTGGGTTCAAATCCCACAATGTTTAAAAATATCCCTACGCTCTCCATTGTATTTCACTCCATGAAAAACAATTACTTGAACAGCAAAATACGAAAATTAGTAGAAAAAAGGTTAGTCAGTCATTAATGTTTATTTCTTTTTTTTTTAACAGAATTGATGGTAAATAATAAATATATTGTAACTTCTAAAAGAATTGGATTTAACTTATCTTTTGTGTTAATGTCTATTTGCATACTATATGCCGTATACCCCAATCACCTGATGACGACATTGCACCCGTGCACTCCCTATTCACTGCTAAGATATCATTTAAACCACACAAGAGATCAGATGTCAGCAAAACTGCACTAAAAAGATCATGTGCATTGGATTTTACCAAGAGGGTGTTGGTTAGAATCGAACAGGTTTTCTTCAAGAAAATATAAATTCTATTTTATTGATGTATAGATGGTTGGCCGAGTGCTCTAAGGCGCCAGATTTAGGCTCTGGTCCGAAAGGGCGTGGGTTCAAATCCCACAATGTTTAAAAATATCCCTACGCTCTCCATTGTATTTCACTCCATGAAAAACAATTACTTGAACAGCAAAATACGAAAATTAGTAGAAAAAGGTTAGTCAGTCATTAATGTTTATTTCTTTTTTTTTTAACAGAATTGATGGTAAATAATAAATATATTGTAACTTCTAAAAGAATTGGATTTAACTTATCTTTTGTGTTAATGTCTATTTGCATACTATATGCCGTATACCCCAATCACCTGATGACGACATTGCACCCGTGCACTCCCTATTCACTGCTAAGATATCATTTAAACCACACAAGAGATCAGATGTCAGCAAAACTGCACTAAAAAGATCATGTGCATTGGATTTTACCAGAGGGTGTTGGTTAAAATCGAACAGGTTTTCTTCAAGAAAACATAAATTCTATTTTATTGATATATAGACGGTTTGGCCGAGTGGTCTAAGGCGCCAGATTTAGGCTCTGGTTCGAAAGGGCGTGGGTTCAAATCCCACAATGTTTAAAAATATCCCTACGCTCTCCATTGTATTTCACTCCATGAAAAACAATTACTTGAACAGCAAAATACGAAAATTAGTAGAAAAAAGGTTAGTCAGTCATTAATGTTTATTTCTTTTTTTTTTTTAACAGAATTGATGGTAAATAATAAATATATTGTAACTTCTAAAAGAATTGGATTTAACTTATCTTTTGTGTTAATGTCTATTTGCATACTATATGCCGTATACCCCAATCACCTGATGACGACATTGCACCCGTGCACTCCCTATTCACTGCTAAGATATCATTTAAACCACACAAGAGATCAGATGTCAGCAAAACTGCACTAAAAAGATCATGTGCATTGGATTTTACCAAGAGGGTGTTGGTTAGAATCGAACAGGTTTTCTTCAAGAAAATATAAATTCTATTTTATTGATATATAGACGGTTTGGCCGAGTGGTCTAAGGCGCCAGATTTAGGCTCTGGTCCGAAAGGGCGTGGGTTCAAATCCCACAGATGTTTAAAAATATCCCTACGCTCTCCATTGTATTTCACTCCATGAAAAACAATTACTTAAACAGCAAAATACGAAAATTAGTAGAAAAAAGTTAGTCAGTCATTAATGTTTATTTTTTTTTTTTTAACAGAATTGATGGTAAATAATAAATATATTGTAACTTCTAAAAGAATTGGATTTAACTTATCTTTTGTGTTAATGTCTATTTGCATACTATATGCCGTATACCCCAATCACCTGATGACGACATTGCACCCGTGCACTCCCTATTCACTGCTAAGATATCATTTAAACCACACAAGAGATCAGATGTCAGCAAAACTGCACTAAAAAGATCATGTGCATTGGATTTTACCAAGAGGGTGTTGGTTAGAATCGAACAGGTTTTCTTCAAGAAAATATAAATTCTATTTTATTGATATATAGACGGTTGGCCGAGTGGTCTAAGGCGCCAGATTTAGGCTCTGGTCCGAAAGGGCGTGGGTTCAAATCCACAATGTTTAAAAATATCCCTACGCTTCCATTGTATTTCACTCCATGAAAAACAATTACTTAAACAGCAAAATACGAAAATTAGTAGAAAAAAGGTTAGTCAGTCATTAATGTTTATTTCTTTTTTTTTTTAACAGAATTGATGGTAAATAATAAATATATTGTAACTTCTAAAAGAATTGGATTTAACTTATCTTTTGTTAATGTCTATTTGCATACTATATGCCGTATACCCCAATCACCTGATGACGACATTGCACCCGTGCACTCCCTATTCACTGCTAAGATATCATTTAAACCACACAAGAGATCAGATGTCAGCAAAACTGCACTAAAAAGATCATGTGCATTGGATTTTACCAAGAGGGTGTTGGTTAGAATCGAACAGGTTTTCTCAAGAAAATATAAATTCTATTTTATTGATATATAGACGGTTTGGCCGAGTGGTCTAAGGCGCAGATTTAGGCTCTGGTCCGAAAGGGCGTGGGTTCAAATCCACAGCCGTCAAGAGATGTTTAAAAATATCCCTACGCTCTCCATTGTATTTCACTCCATGAAAAACAATTACTTAAACAGCAAAATACGAAAATTAGTAGAAAAAAGGTTAGTCAGTCATTAATGTTTATTTCTTTTTTTTTTTAACAGAATTGATGGTAAATAATAAATATATTGTAACTTCTAAAAGAATTGGATTTAACTTATCTTTTGTGTTAATGTCTATTTGCATACTATATGCCGTATACCCCAATCACCTGATGACGACATTGCACCCGTGCACTCCCTATTCACTGCTAAGATATCATTTAAACCACACAAGAGATCAGATGTCAGCAAAACTGCACTAAAAAGATCATGTGCATTGGATTTTACCAAGAGGGTGTTGGTTAGAATCGAACAGGTTTTCTTCAAGAAAATATAAATTCTATTTTATTGATATATAGACGGTTTGGCCGAGTGGTCTAAGGCCAGATTTAGGCTCTGGTCCGAAAGGCGTGGGTTCAAATCCCACAAGTTTAAAAATATCCCTACGCTCTCCATTGTATTTCACTCCATGAAAAACAATTACAACAGCAAAATACGAAAATTAGAAAAAAGGTTAGTAGTCATTAATGTTTATTTCTTTTTTTTTTTTAACAGAATTGATGGTAAATAATAAATATATTGTAACTTCTAAAAGAATTGGATTTAACTTATCTTTTGTGTTAATGTCTATTTGCATACTATATGCCGTATACCCCAATCACCTGATGACGACATTGCACCCGTGCACTCCCTATTCACTGCTAAGATATCATTTAAACACACAAAGAGATCAGATGTCAGCAAAACTGCACTAAAAAGATCATGTGCATTGGATTTTACCAAGAGGGTGTTGGTTAGAATCGAACAGGTTTTCTTCAAGAAAATATAAATTCTATTTTATTGATATATAGACGGTTTGGCCGAGTGGTCTAAGGCGCCAGATTTAGGCT
>NW_017618176.1:0-14971 GCF_001879475.1 Ipomoea nil | reverse complement strand
CATGTAATTGTAACTGAAACTAGCATTTCATAATCGGACAAAGTACCTGTTAGGTCCCCGTAGTGTAGCGTTTTGTTCAATTTAGTCATTGTACCTTTATTTCGTGTAATTTAGTCCTTTTACTTTAAGATTTTGAACAATTAAGGACAATATTAACACCGAAAATTTTTTCCGTTAAGTTTGTCAACGCGGCATTCGAACTGCCATGTCAGATTGTGCGATATGGCATAAAAGAGTATAAATCGGACAAAAATAATGTTAACAGCTCAGACCTTAGCTCAGTTGGTAGAGTGGTGGACTGTAGTTGGACTAATCTAAATTGGAAATCCTTAAGTCGCTGGTTTGATTCCGGCAGGTTGGATTGATGTTCTAATATTAAGCTTTTTAATTTTTCCTTTGAAGAGCTAAAAAAAAAAAAAGACGCCGTTGCCGGGATCGAACCCGGGTCTCCCGCGTGACAGGCGCGGGATACTCACCACTATACTACAACGACTCGCGCGGCAAAACAGGACTGTCACAAATTTCTATTTAAGTAAGTCCAATCAAATGTGGCACCATGGTTCGTGTGCGATCTAATTGCAATTGAAACTAACATTTCATAGTCGGACAAAGTACCTGTTTAGTCCCTGTACTGTAGCGTTTTGTTCAATTTAGTTATTGTACGTTATTTTGTGTAATCTAGTCCCGGTACTTTAAGATTTAGAACAATTAAGGACAACATTAACACCATAATTTTTTCCGTTAAGTTTTTTCTACGTGGCATTCGAACTGCCATGTCGGATTGTGCGATGTGGCATAAAAGAGTGCAATACGGACAAAAATATAGTTAATAGCTCCGACCTTAGCTCAGTTGGTAGAGCGGAGGACTGTAGTTTGATTAATCTAAGTTGGAAATCCTTAGGTCGCTGGTTCGAATCCGGCAGGTCGGATTGATTTTTTACAATATTAAGCATTTTAATTTTTCCTTTGAAGAGCTAAAAAAAAAACGCTGTTGCTGGGATTGAACCCAGGTCTCCCGTGACAGGCGGGAATACTCACCACCAATGCTGCATAAAACGTTAGGCGCCCCCTAGGCGGCTAGGGGGCGCCTAGGCGCCGATTTTTTTATTTATTATTATAGTTTTTTTTTATTTTTAATAAAATTAAAAATTAAATTTTTTTAAATTTAGTAATAAAACATAAGGTTTCCATAGTTGTTTCTTAGAAACTATTTACGAAAGTGGTGGTAAAATTGTTCAAAATATTGTTTAAACCATCTAAATACATAAAAAACTAAAATTAAGAACTAAAGAGGCATTTTTTTGAGAAATTAGTGGACCAAACCGCCTTTGGCTGTTTGCGGTGTATAGATCTCGAAAAAATACGCGATTTGAAAAAAAAATTTGACCAAATCAGACAACCGAGTCAAAAGTTATGCCTTCCAAAACTTTTTCGACATTTTCAAAAAAAAAAAAAAAATTCCCGAACCGGCCGGTTAGGCGGTCTAGGCCATTCCTCGCGGCGGCCTCCCCCGCCAGCGCCTAGGCGCGATTTTTGCAGCACTGCTCACCACTATACTACAACGATTCGCGCGGCAGTACAGGACAGTCACATATTACTATTTAAGTAAACCCAATCCAATGTGACACCATGGTGCGTGTGGCCATGTAATTGCAACTGAAACTAGCATTTCATAGTCGGACAAAGTACCTGTTAGGTCCCCGTAGTGTAGCGTTTTGTTCAATTTAGTCATTGTACCTTTATTTCGTGTAATTTAGTCCTTTTACTTTAAGATTTTGAACAATTAAGGACAATATTAACACCGAAAATTTTTTCCGTTAAGTTTGTCAACGCGGCATTCGAACTGCCATGTCAGATTGTGCGATATGGCATAAAAGAGTATAAATCGGACAAAAATAATGTTAACAGCTCAGACCTTAGCTCAGTTGGTAGAGTGGTGGACTGTAGTTGGACTAATCTAAATTGGAAATCCTTAAGTCGCTGGTTTGATTCCGGCAGGTTGGATTGATGTTCTAATATATTAAGCTTTTTAATTTTTCCTTTGAAGAGCTAAAAAAAAAAAAAGACGCCGTTGCCGGGGATCGAACCCGGGTCTCCCGCGTGACAGGCGGGGATACTCACCACTATACTACAACGACTCGCGCGGCAAAACAGGACTGTCACAAATTTCTATTTAAGTAAGTCCAATCAAATGTGGCACCATGGTTCGTGTGGCGATCTAATTGCAATTGAAACTAACATTTCATAGTCGGACAAAGTACCTGTTTAGTCCCTGTACTGTAGCGTTTTGTTCAATTTAGTTATTGTACGTTTATTTTGTGTAATCTAGTCCGGTACTTTAAGATTTAGAACAATTAAGGACAACATTAACACCATAATTTTTTCCGTTAAGTTTTTTTCTACGTGGCATTCGAACTGCCATGTCGGATTGTGCGATGTGGCATAAAAGAGTGCAATACGGACAAAAAATATTAATAGCTCCGACCTTAGCTCAGTTGGTAGAGCGGAGGACTGTAGTTTGATTAATCTAAGTTGGAAATCCTTAGGTCGCTGGTTCGAATCCGGCAGGTCGGATTGATTTTTTACAATATTAAGCATTTTAATTTTTCCTTTGAAGAGCTAAAAAAAAAACGCTGTTGCGGGATTGAACCCAGGTCTCCCGAGTGACAGGCGGGAATACTCACCACCAATGCTGCATAAAACGTTAGGCGCCCCCTAGGCGGCTAGGGGCGCCTAGGCGCCGATTTTTTTATTTATTATTATAGTTTTTTTTTTATTTTTAATAAAATTAAAAATTAAATTTTTTAAATTTAGTAATAAAACATAAGGTTTCCATAGTTGTTTCTTAGAAACTATTTACGAAAGTGGTGGTAAAATTGTTCAAAATATTGTTTAAACCATCTAAATACATAAAAAACTAAAATTAAGAACTAAAGAGGCATTTTTTTGAGAAATTAGTGGACCAAACCGCCTTTGGCTGTTTGCGGTGTATAGATCTCGAAAAATACGCGATTTGAAAAAAAAATTTGACCAAATCAGACAACCGAGTCAAAAGTTATGCCTCCAAAACTTTTTCGACATTTTCAAAAAAAAAAAAAAAAATTCCCCGAACCGGCCGGTTAGGCGGTCTAGGCCATTCCTCGCGGCGGCCTCCCCCGCCCAGCGCCTAGGCGCGATTTTTGCAGCACTGCTCACCACTATACTACAACGATTCGCGCGGCAGTACAGGACTGTCACATATTACTATTTAAGTAAACCCAATCCAATGTGACACCATGGTGCGTGTGGCCATGTAATTGCAACTGAAACTAGCATTTCATAATCGGACAAAGTACCTGTTAGGTCCCCGTAGTGTAGCGTTTTGTTCAATTTAGTCATTGTACCTTTATTTCGTGTAATTTAGTCCTTTTACTTTAAGATTTTGAACAATTAAGGACAATATTAACACCGAAAATTTTTTCCGTTAAGTTTGTCAACGCGGCATTCGAACTGCCATGTCAGATTGTGCGATATGGCATAAAAGAGTATAAATCGGACAAAAATAATGTTAACAGCTCAGACCTTAGCTCAGTTGGTAGAGTGGTGGACTGTAGTTGGACTAATCTAAATTGGAAATCCTTAAGTCGCTGGTTTGATTCCGGCAGGTTGGATTGATGTTCTAATATATTAAGCTTTTTAATTTTTCCTTTGAAGAGCTAAAAAAAAAAAAGACGCCGTTGCCGGGGATCGAACCCGGGTCTCCCGCGTGACAGGCGGGGATACTCACCACTATACTACAACGACTCGCGCGGCAGAACAGGACTGTCACAAATTTCTATTTAAGTAAGTCCAATCAAATGTGGCACCATGGTTCGTGTGGCGATCTAATTGCAATTGAAACTAACATTTCATAGTCGGACAAAGTACCTGTTTAGTCCCTGTACTGTAGCGTTTTGTTCAATTTAGTTATTGTACGTTTATTTTGTGTAATCTAGTCCCGGTACTTTAAGATTTAGAACAATTAAGGACAACATTAACACCATAATTTTTTCCGTTAAGTTTTTTTCTACGTGGCATTCGAACTGCCATGTCGGATTGTGCGATGTGGCATAAAAGAGTGCAATACGGACAAAAATATAGTTAATAGCTCCGACCTTAGCTCAGTTGGTAGAGCGGAGGACTGTAGTTTGATTAATCTAAGTTGGAAATCCTTAGGTCGCTGGTTTGAATCCGGCAGGTCGGATTGATTTTTTACAATATTAAGCATTTTAATTTTTCCTTTGAAGAGCTAAAAAAAAACGCTGTTGCGGGGATTGAACCCAGGTCTCCCGAGTGACAGGCGGGAATACTCACCACCAATGCTGCATAAAACGTTAGGCGCCCCCTAGGCGGCTAGGGGCGCCTAGGCGCCGATTTTTTTATTTATTATTATAGTTTTTTTTATTTTTAATAAAATTAAAAATTAAATTTTTTTAAATTTAGTAATAAAACATAAGGTTTCCATAGTTGTTTCTTAGAAACTATTTACGAAAGTGGTGGTAAAATTGTTCAAAATATTGTTTAAACCATCTAAATACATAAAAAACTAAAATTAAGAACTAAAGAGGCATTTTTTTGAGAAATTAGTGGACCAAACCGCCTTTGGCTGTTTGCGGTGTATAGATCTCGAAAAATACGCGATTTGAAAAAAAAATTTGACCAAATCAGACAACCGAGTCAAAAGTTATGCCCTCCAAAACTTTTTCGACATTTTCAAAAAAAAAAAAAAATTCCCCGAACCGGCCGGTTAGGCGGTCTAGGCCATTCCTCGCGGCGGCCTCCCCCGCCCAGCGCCTAGGCGCGATTTTTGCAGCACTGCTCACCACTATACTACAACGATTCGCGCGGCAGTACAGGACTGTCACATATTACTATTTAAGTAAACCCAATCCAATGTGACACCATGGTGCGTGTGGCCATGTAATTGCAACTGAAACTAGCATTTCATAATCGGACAAAGTACCTGTTAGGTCCCGTAGTGTAGCGTTTTGTTCAATTTAGTCATTGTACCTTTATTTCGTGTAATTTAGTCCTTTTACTTTAAGATTTTGAACAATTAAGGACAATATTAACACCGAAAATTTTTTCCGTTAAGTTTGTCAACGCGGCATTCGAACTGCCATGTCAGATTGTGCGATATGGCATAAAAGAGTATAAATCGGACAAAAATAATGTTAACAGCTCAGACCTTAGCTCAGTTGGTAGAGTGGTGGACTGTAGTTGGACTAATCTAAATTGGAAATCCTTAAGTCGCTGGTTTGATTCCGGCAGGTTGGATTGATGTTCTAATATATTAAGCTTTTTAATTTTTCCTTTGAAGAGCTAAAAAAAAAAAAAAGACGCCGTTGCCGGGGATCGAACCCGGGTCTCCCGCGTGACAGGCGGGGATACTCACCACTATACTACAACGACTCGCGCGGCAAAACAGGACTGTCACAAATTTCTATTTAAGTAAGTCCAATCAAATGTGGCACCATGGTTCGTGTGGCGATCTAATTGCAATTGAAACTAACATTTCATAGTCGGACAAAGTACCTGTTTAGTCCCTGTACTGTAGCGTTTTGTTCAATTTAGTTATTGTACGTTTATTTTGTGTAATCTAGTCCCGGTACTTTAAGATTTAGAACAATTAAGGACAACATTAACACCATAATTTTTTCCGTTAAGTTTTTTTCTACGTGGCATTCGAACTGCCATGTCGGATTGTGCGATGTGGCATAAAAGAGTGCAATACGGACAAAAATATAGTTAATAGCTCCGACCTTAGCTCAGTTGGTAGAGCGGAGGACTGTAGTTTGATTAATCTAAGTTGGAAATCCTTAGGTCGCTGGTTTGAATCCGGCAGGTCGGATTGATTTTTTACAATATTAAGCATTTTAATTTTTCCTTTGAAGAGCTAAAAAAAAACGCTGTTGCGGGATTGAACCCAGGTCTCCCGAGTGACAGGCGGGAATACTCACCACCAATGCTGCATAAAACGTTAGGCGCCCCTAGGCGGCTAGGGGCGCCTAGGCGCCGATTTTTTTATTTATTATTATAGTTTTTTTTTTATTTTTAATAAAATTAAAAATTAAATTTTTTTAAATTTAGTAATAAAACATAAGGTTTCCATAGTTGTTTCTTAGAAACTATTTACGAAAGTGGTGGTAAAATTGTTCAAAATATTGTTTAAACCATCTAAATACATAAAAAACTAAAATTAAGAACTAAAGAGGCATTTTTTTGAGAAATTAGTGGACCAAACCGCCTTTGGCTGTTTGCGGTGTATAGATCTCGAAAAAATACGCGATTTGAAAAAAAAATTTGACCAAATCAGACAACCGAGTCAAAAGTTATGCCCTCCAAAACTTTTTCGACATTTTCAAAAAAAAAAAAAAATTCCCCGAACCGGCCGGTTAGGCGGTCTAGGCCATTCCTCGCGGCGGCCTCCCCCCCCAGCGCCTAGGCGCGATTTTTGCAGCACTGCTCACCACTATACTACAACGATTCGCGCGGCAGTACAGGACTGTCACATATTACTATTTAAGTAAACCCAATCCAATGTGACACCATGGTGCGTGTGGCCATGTAATTGCAACTGAAACTAGCATTTCATAATCGGACAAAGTACCTGTTAGGTCCCCGTAGTGTAGCGTTTTGTTCAATTTAGTCATTGTACCTTTATTTCGTGTAATTTAGTCCTTTTACTTTAAGATTTTGAACAATTAAGGACAATATTAACACCGAAAATTTTTTCCGTTAAGTTTGTCAACGCGGCATTCGAACTGCCATGTCAGATTGTGCGATATGGCATAAAAGAGTATAAATCGGACAAAAATAATGTTAACAGCTCAGACCTTAGCTCAGTTGGTAGAGTGGTGGACTGTAGTTGGACTAATCTAAATTGGAAATCCTTAAGTCGCTGGTTTGATTCCGGCAGGTTGGATTGATGTTCTAATATATTAAGCTTTTTAATTTTTCCTTTGAAGAGCTAAAAAAAAAAAAAGACGCCGTTGCCGGGGATCGAACCCGGGTCTCCCGCGTGACAGGCGGGGATACTCACCACTATACTACAACGACTCGCGCGGCAAAACAGGACTGTCACAAATTTCTATTTAAGTAAGTCCAATCAAATGTGGCACCATGGTTCGTGTGGCGATCTAATTGCAATTGAAACTAACATTTCATAGTCGGACAAAGTACCTGTTTAGTCCCTGTACTGTAGCGTTTTGTTCAATTTAGTTATTGTACGTTTATTTTGTGTAATCTAGTCCCGGTACTTTAAGATTTAGAACAATTAAGGACAACATTAACACCATAATTTTTTCCGTTAAGTTTTTTTCTACGTGGCATTCGAACTGCCATGTCGGATTGTGCGATGTGGCATAAAAGAGTGCAATACGGACAAAAATATAGTTAATAGCTCCGACCTTAGCTCAGTTGGTAGAGCGGAGGACTGTAGTTTGATTAATCTAAGTTGGAAATCCTTAGGTCGCTGGTTGAATCCGGCAGGTCGGATTGATTTTTTACAATATTAAGCATTTTAATTTTTCCTTTGAAGAGCTAAAAAAAAAACGCTGTTGCTGGGGATTGAACCCAGGTCTCCCGAGTGACAGGCGGGAATACTCACCACCAATGCTGCATAAAACGTTAGGCGCCCCTAGGCGGCTAGGGGCGCCTAGGCGCCGATTTTTTTATTTATTATTATAGTTTTTTTTATTTTTAATAAAATTAAAAATTAAATTTTTTTAAATTTAGTAATAAAACATAAGGTTTCCATAGTTGTTTCTTAGAAACTATTTACGAAAGTGGTGTAAAATTGTTCAAAATATTGTTTAAACCATCTAAATACATAAAAAACTAAAATTAAGAACTAAAGAGGCATTTTTTTGAGAAATTAGTGGACCAAACCGCCTTTGGCTGTTTGCGGTGTATAGATCTCGAAAAAATACGCGATTTGAAAAAAAAATTTGACCAAATCAGACAACCGAGTCAAAAGTTATGCCCTCCAAAACTTTTTCGACATTTTCAAAAAAAAAAAAAAATTCCCGAACCGGCCGGTTAGGCGGTCTAGGCCATTCCTCGCGGCGGCCTCCCCCCGCCCAGCGCCTAGGCGCGATTTTTGCAGCACTGCTCACCACTATACTACAACGATTCGCGCGGCAGTACAGGACTGTCACATATTACTATTTAAGTAAACCCAATCCAATGTGACACCATGGTGCGTGTGGCCATGTAATTGCAACTGAAACTAGCATTTCATAATCGGACAAAGTACCTGTTAGGTCCCCGTAGTGTAGCGTTTTGTTCAATTTAGTCATTGTACCTTTATTTCGTGTAATTTAGTCCTTTTACTTTAAGATTTTGAACAATTAAGGACAATATTAACACCGAAAATTTTTTCCGTTAAGTTTGTCAACGCGGCATTCGAACTGCCATGTCAGATTGTGCGATATGGCATAAAAGAGTATAAATCGGACAAAAATAATGTTAACAGCTCAGACCTTAGCTCAGTTGGTAGAGTGGTGGACTGTAGTTGGACTAATCTAAATTGGAAATCCTTAAGTCGCTGGTTTGATTCCGGCAGGTTGGATTGATGTTCTAATATATTAAGCTTTTTAATTTTTCCTTTGAAGAGCTAAAAAAAAAAAAAGACGCCGTTGCCGGGGATCGAACCCGGGTCTCCGCGTGACAGGCGGGGATACTCACCACTATACTACAACGACTCGCGCGGCAGAACAGGACTGTCACAAATTTCTATTTAAGTAAGTCCAATCAAATGTGGCACCATGGTTCGTGTGGCGATCTAATTGCAATTGAAACTAACATTTCATAGTCGGACAAAGTACCTGTTTAGTCCCTGTACTGTAGCGTTTTGTTCAATTTAGTTATTGTACGTTTATTTTGTGTAATCTAGTCCCGGTACTTTAAGATTTAGAACAATTAAGGACAACATTAACACCATAATTTTTCCGTTAAGTTTTTTTCTACGTGGCATTCGAACTGCCATGTCGGATTGTGCGATGTGGCATAAAAGAGTGCAATACGGACAAAAATATAGTTAATAGCTCCGACCTTAGCTCAGTTGGTAGAGCGGAGGACTGTAGTTTGATTAATCTAAGTTGGAAATCCTTAGGTCGCTGGTTCGAATCCGGCAGGTCGGATTGATTTTTTACAATATTAAGCTTTTAATTTTTCCTTTGAAGAGCTAAAAAAAAAACGCTGTTGCTGGGATTGAACCCAGGTCTCCCGAGTGACAGGCGGGAATACTCACCACCAATGCTGCATAAAACGTTAGGCGCCCCCTAGGCGGCTAGGGGGCGCCTAGGCGCCGATTTTTTTATTTATTATTATAGTTTTTTTTATTTTTAATAAAATTAAAAATTAAATTTTTTAAATTTAGTAATAAAACATAAGGTTTCCATAGTTGTTTCTTAGAAACTATTTACGAAAGTGGTGTAAAATTGTTCAAAATATTGTTTAAACCATCTAAATACATAAAAAACTAAAATTAAGAACTAAAGAGGCATTTTTTTGAGAAATTAGTGGACCAAACCGCCTTTGGCTGTTTGCGGTGTATAGATCTCGAAAAAATACGCGATTTGAAAAAAAAATTTGACCAAATCAGACAACCGAGTCAAAAGTTATGCCTCCAAAACTTTTTCGACATTTTCAAAAAAAAAAAAAAAATTCCCGAACCGGCCGGTTAGGCGGTCTAGGCCATTCCTCGCGGCGGCCTCCCCCGCCCAGCGCCTAGGCGCGATTTTTGCAGCACTGCTCACCACTATACTACAACGATTCGCGCGGCAGTACAGGACAGTCACATATTACTATTTAAGTAAACCCAATCCAATGTGACACCATGGTGCGTGTGGCCATGTAATTGCAACTGAAACTAGCATTTCATAGTCGGACAAAGTACCTGTTAGGTCCCCGTAGTGTAGCGTTTTGTTCAATTTAGTCATTGTACCTTTATTTCGTGTAATTTAGTCCTTTTACTTTAAGATTTTGAACAATTAAGGACAATATTAACACCGAAAATTTTTTCCGTTAAGTTTGTCAACGCGGCATTCGAACTGCCATGTCAGATTGTGCGATATGGCATAAAAGAGTATAAATCGGACAAAAATAATGTTAACAGCTCAGACCTTAGCTCAGTTGGTAGAGTGGTGGACTGTAGTTGGACTAATCTAAATTGGAAATCCTTAAGTCGCTGGTTTGATTCCGGCAGGTTGGATTGATGTTCTAATATATTAAGCTTTTTAATTTTTCCTTTGAAGAGCTAAAAAAAAAAAAAGACGCCGTTGCCGGGGATCGAACCCGGGTCTCCCGCGTGACAGGCGGGGATACTCACCACTATACTACAACGACTCGCGCGGCAGAACAGGACTGTCACAAATTTCTATTTAAGTAAGTCCAATCAAATGTGGCACCATGGTTCGTGTGGCGATCTAATTGCAATTGAAACTAACATTTCATAGTCGGACAAAGTACCTGTTTAGTCCCTGTACTGTAGCGTTTTGTTCAATTTAGTTATTGTACGTTTTATTTTGTGTAATCTAGTCCCGGTACTTTAAGATTTAGAACAATTAAGGACAACATTAACACCATAATTTTTTCCGTTAAGTTTTTTTCTACGTGGCATTCGAACTGCCATGTCGGATTGTGCGATGTGGCATAAAAGAGTGCAATACGGACAAAAATATAGTTAATAGCTCCGACCTTAGCTCAGTTGGTAGAGCGGAGGACTGTAGTTTGATTAATCTAAGTTGGAAATCCTTAGGTCGCTGGTTCGAATCCGGCAGGTCGGATTGATTTTTTACAATATTAAGCATTTTAATTTTTCCTTTGAAGAGCTAAAAAAAAAACGCTGTTGCTGGGATTGAACCCAGGTCTCCCGAGTGACAGGCGGGAATACTCACCACCAATGCTGCATAAAACGTTAGGCGCCCCTAGGCGGCTAGGCGCCTAGGCGCCGATTTTTTATTTATTATTATAGTTTTTTTTTTATTTTTAATAAAATTAAAAATTAAATTTTTTTAAATTTAGTAATAAAATAAGGTTTCCATAGTTGTTTCTTAGAAACTATTTACGAAAGTGGTTGTAAAATTGTTCAAAATATTGTTTAAACCATCTAAATACATAAAAAACTAAAATTAAGAACTAAAGAGGCATTTTTTGAGAAATTAGTGGACCAAACCGCCTTTGGCTGTTTGCGGTGTATAGATCTCGAAAAAATACGCGATTTGAAAAAAAAATTTGACCAAATCAGACAACCGAGTCAAAAGTTATGCCTTCCAAAACTTTTTCGACATTTTCAAAAAAAAAAAAAATTCCCCGAACCGGCCGGTTAGGCGGTCTAGGCCATTCCTCGCGGCGGCCTCCCCCGCCCAGCGCCTAGGCGCGATTTTTGCAGCACTGCTCACCACTATACTACAACGATTCGCGCGGGCAGACAGGACAGTCACATATTACTATTTAAGTAAACCCAATCCAATGTGACACCATGGTGCGTGTGGCCATGTAATTGCAACTGAAACTAGCATTTCATAGTCGGACAAAGTACCTGTTAGGTCCCCGTAGTGTAGCGTTTTGTTCAATTTAGTCATTGTACCTTTATTTCGTGTAATTTAGTCCTTTTACTTTAAGATTTTGAACAATTAAGGACAATATTAACACCGAAAATTTTTTCCGTTAAGTTTGTCAACGCGGCATTCGAACTGCCATGTCAGATTGTGCGATATGGCATAAAAGAGTATAAATCGGACAAAATAATGTTAACAGCTCAGACCTTAGCTCAGTTGGTAGAGTGGTGGACTGTAGTTGGACTAATCTAAATTGGAAATCCTTAAGTCGCTGGTTTGATTCCGGCAGGTTGGATTGATGTTCTAATATATTAAGCTTTTTAATTTTTCCTTTGAAGAGCTAAAAAAAAAAAAAAGACGCCGTTGCCGGGGATCGAACCCGGGTCTCCGCGTGACAGGCGGGGATACTCACCACTATACTACAACGACTCGCGCGCAGAACAGGACTGTCACAAATTTCTATTTAAGTAAGTCCAATCAAATGTGGCACCATGGTTCGTGTGGCGATCTAATTGCAATTGAAACTAACATTTCATAGTCGGACAAAGTACCTGTTTAGTCCCTGTACTGTAGCGTTTTGTTCAATTTAGTTATTGTACGTTTATTTTGTGTAATCTAGTCCCGGTACTTTAAGATTTAGAACAATTAAGGACAACATTAACACCATAATTTTTTCCGTTAAGTTTTTCTACGTGGCATTCGAACTGCCATGTCGGATTGTGCGATGTGGCATAAAAGAGTGCAATACGGACAAAATATAGTTAATAGCTCCGACCTTAGCTCAGTTGGTAGAGCGGAGGACTGTAGTTTGATTAATCTAAGTTGGAAATCCTTAGGTCGCTGGTTTGAATCCGGCAGGTCGATTGATTTTTTACAATATAAGCTTTTAATTTTTCCTTGAAGAGCTAAAAAAAAACGCTGTTGCGGGGATTGAACCCAGGTCTCCCGAGTGACAGGCGGGAATACTCACCACCAATGCTGCATAAAACGTTAGGCGCCCCCTAGGCGGCTAGGGGGCGCCTAGGCGCCGATTTTTTTATTTATTATTTTTTTTTTTTATTTTTAATAAAATTAAAAATTAAATTTTTTAAATTTAGTAATAAAACATAAGGTTTCCATAGTTGTTTCTTAGAAACTATTTACGAAAGTGGTTGTAAAATTGTTCAAAATATTGTTTAAACCATCTAAATACATAAAAAACTAAAATTAAGAACTAAAGAGGCATTTTTTTGAGAAATTAGTGGACCAAACCGCCTTTGGCTGTTTGCGGTGTATAGATCTCGAAAAAATACGCGATTTGAAAAAAAATTTGACCAAATCAGACAACCGAGTCAAAAGTTATGCCTTCCAAAACTTTTTCGACATTTTCAAAAAAAAAAAAAAAAAATTCCCGAACCGGCCGGTTAGGCGGTCTAGGCCATTCCTCGCGGCGGCCTCCCCCCGCCCAGCGCCTAGGCGCGATTTTTGCAGCACTGCTCACCACTATACTACAACGATTCGCGCGGCAGACAGGACAGTCACATATTACTATTTAAGTAAACCCAATCCAATGTGACACCATGGTGCGTGTGGCCATGTAATTGCAACTGAAACTAGCATTTCATAGTCGGACAAAGTACCTGTTAGGTCCCCGTAGTGTAGCGTTTTGTTCAATTTAGTCATTGTACCTTTATTTCGTGTAATTTAGTCCTTTACTTTAAGATTTTGAACAATTAAGGACAATATTAACACCGAAAATTTTTTCCGTTAAGTTTGTCAACGCGGCATTCGAACTGCCATGTCAGATTGTGCGATATGGCATAAAAGAGTATAAATCGGACAAAAATAATGTTAACAGCTCAGACCTAGCTCAGTTGGTAGAGTGGTGGACTGTAGTTGGACTAATCTAAATTGGAAATCCTTAAGTCGCTGGTTTGATTCCGGCAGGTTGGATTGATGTTCTAATATATTAAGCTTTTTAATTTTTCCTTTGAAGAGCTAAAAAAAAAAAAAGACGCCGTTGCCGGGGATCGAACCCGGGTCTCCCGCGTGACAGGCGGGATACTCACCACTATACTACGACTCGCGCGGCAGAACAGGACTGTCACAAATTTCTATTTAAGTAAGTCCAATCAAATGTGGCACCATGGTTCGTGTGGCGATCTAATTGCAATTGAAACTAACATTTCATAGTCGGACAAAGTACCTGTTTAGTCCCTGTACTGTAGCGTTTTGTTCAATTTTAGTTATTGTACGTTTATTTTGTGTAATCTAGTCCCGGTACTTTAAGATTTAGAACAATTAAGGACAACATTAACACCGAATTTTTTTTCCGTTAAGTTTTTTTCTACGTGGCATTCGAACTGCCATGTCGGATTGTGCGATGTGGCATAAAAGAGTGCAATACGGACAAAAATATAGTTAATAGCTCCGACCTTAGCTCAGTTGGTAGAGCGGAGGACTGTAGTTTGATTAATCTAAGTTGGAAATCCTTAGGTCGCTGGTTCGAATCCGGCAGGTCGGATTGATTTTTTACAATATTAAGCATTTTAATTTTTCCTTTGAAGAGCTAAAAAAAAAACGCTGTTGCGGGGATTGAACCCAGGTCTCCCGAGTGACAGGCGGAATACTCACCACCAATGCTGCATAAAACGTTAGGCGCCCCCTCACCACAATGCTGCATAAAACGTTAGGCGCCCCCTAGGCGGCTAGGGCGCCTAGGCCCGATTTTTTTATTTATTATTTAGTTTTTTTTTTATTTTTAATAAAATTAAAAATTAAAATTTTTTAAATTTAGTAATAAAACATAAGGTTTCCATAGTTGTTTCTTAGAAACTATTTACGAAAGTGTGGTAAAATTGTTCAAAATATTGTTTAAACCATCTAAATACATAAAAAACTAAAATTAAGAACTAAAGAGGCATTTTTTGAGAAATTAGTGGACCAAACCGCCTTTGGCTGTTTGCGGTGTATAGATCTCGAAAAAATACGCGATTTGAAAAAAAAATTTGACCAAATCAGACAACCGAGTCAAAAGTTATGCCTTCCAAAACTTTTTCGACATTTTCAAAAAAAAAAAAAAAATTCCCGAACCGGCCGGTTAGGCGGTCTAGGCCATTCCTCGCGGCGGCCTCCCCCCCCAGCGCCTAGGCGCGATTTTTGCAGCACTGCTCACCACTATACTACAACGATTCGCGCGGCAACAGGACAGTCACATATTACTATTTAAGTAAACCAATCCAATGTGACACCATGGTGCGTGTGGCCATGTAATTGCAACTGAAACTAGCATTTCATAGTCGGACAAAGTACCTGTTAGGTCCCCGTAGTGTAGCGTTTTGTTCAATTTAGTCATTGTACCTTTATTTCGTGTAATTTAGTCTTTTACTTTAAGATTTTGAACAATTAAG
>NW_017618175.1:0-17229 GCF_001879475.1 Ipomoea nil | reverse complement strand
AGTCCTGTTGATGCGTTTTTCCTCACATCCCTGTTGATGAGCTTTCCATCTTGCCCTGTTGATGAGTTTTTCCTCCTGCCCATGCAGACGATCATTCTGTTGTTGAGTTTCCCTCTTGTCCATGCAGACGAGTCATCTTGTTGTTTCATTCACCTTCATTTATTATCTCAGTTACTACTGCTATCCTAGGTTTGATATGAATATTCATTGGAATCTGTTCTTTGTCCTCCATCATTTAATTCGCTTTTAAGGTTTAAGCACACCCAATCCCAGCTTGCAAGTGCTTTTTTTTTTTTTGCATTGAGTTCTTATTCACTGTTTCTACCTTTCTCCTACAACATCATTCTGTTGTACTTGTGCTGTAAGTGCTACCGGTTGGAGAGGGAACGTCATTTGGCTCGGAGCTAAGAGCTACCGGAAAGAATGCACCTTCGCGACAGGAAGCCGTTGGCTGCTCGAGCGTCCACAAAGAAAGCTAAAGAAGGAAAAACAATATAGACTTTATCAGCTCTGTTTCAACCTGTCAATGAGCTTCATCTTTTCATGAAATATCCAGTTGGTACGAGGAGGAGCATGAGTTTAATGGTGGCAGCAACATAGGGTGACTGTCAGCGTTTTTCTGAACATAAATGACAGCCACAGCAGTCCCTGTTGATGCGTTTTTCCTCACATCCCTGTTGATGAGCTTTCATCTTGTCCCTGTTGATGAGTTTTTCCCTCCTGCCCATGCAGACGAGTCATTCTGTTGTTGAGTTTCCCTCTTGTCCATGCAGACGAGTCATCTTGTTGTTTCATTCACCTTCATTTATTATCTCAGTTACTACTGCTATCCTAGGTTTGATATGAATATTCATTGGAATCTGTTCTTTGTCCTCCATCATTTAATTCGCTTTTAAGGTTTAAGCTCACCAATCCAGCTTGCAAGTGCTTTTTTTTTTTTTTTTTGCATTGAGTTCTTATTCCACTGTTTCTACCTTTCTCCTACAACATCATTTCCTGTTGTACTTGTGCTGTAAGTGCTACCGTTTGGAGAGGGAACGTCATTTGGCTCGGAGCTAAGAGCTACCGGAAAGAATGCACCTTCGGCGACAGGAAGCCGTTGGCTGCTCGAGCGTCCACAAAAGAAAGCTAAAGAAGGAAAAACAATATAGACTTTTTCAGCTCTGTTTCAACCTGTCAATGAGCCTTCATCTTTTCATGAAATATCCAGTTGGTACGAGGAGGAGCGTGAGTTTAATGGTGGCAGCAACATAGGGTGACTGTCAGCTTTTTCTAAACATAAATGACAGCCACGCAGTCCCTGTTGATGCGTTTTTCCTCACATCCCTGTTGATGAGCCATCTTGTCCCTGTTGATGAGTTTTCCCTCCTGCCCATGCAGACGAGTCATTCTGTTGTTGAGTTTCCCTCTTGTCCATGCAGACGAGTCATCTTGTTGTTTCATTCACCTTCATTTATTATCTCAGTTACTACTGCTATCCTAGGTTTGATATGAATATTCATTGGAATCTGTTCTTTGTCCTCCATCATTTAATTCGCTTTTAAGGTTTAAGCTCACCAATCCCAGCTTGCAAGTGCTTTTTTTTTTTTTTTTTTTTGCATTGAGTTCTTATTCCACTGTTTCTACCTTTCTCCTACAACATCATTTCCTGTTGTACTTGTGCTGTAAGTGCTACCGGTTGGAGAGGGAACGTCATTTGGCTCGGAGCTAAGAGCTACGGAAAGAATGCACCTTCGGCGACAGGAAGCCGTTGGCTGCTCGAGCGTCCACAAAAGAAAGCTAAAGAAGAAAAAAACAATATAGACTTTATCAGCTCTGTTTCAACCTGTCAATGAGCCTTCATCTTTTCATGAAATATCCAGTTGGTACGAGGAGGAGCATGAGTTTAATGGTGGCAGCAACATAGGGTGACTGTCAGCGTTTTTTTCTGAACATAAATGACAGCCACACAGTCCCTGTTGATGCGTTTTTCCTCACATCCCTGTTGATGAGCTTTCCATCTTGTCCCTGTTGATGAGTTTTCCTCCTGCCCATGCAGACGAGTCATTCTGTTGTTGAGTTTCCCTCTTGTCCATGCAGACGAGTCATCTTGTTGTTTCATTCACCTTCATTTATTATCTCAGTTACTACTGCTATCCTAGGTTTGATATGAATATTCATTGGAATCTGTTCTTTGTCCTCCATCATTTAATTCGCTTTTAAGGTTTAAGCTCACCAATCCCAGCTTGCAAGTGCTTTTTTTTTTTTTTTTTTGCATTGAGTTCTTATTCCACTGTTTCTACCTTTCTCCTACAACATCATTTCCTGTTGTACTTGTGCTGTAAGTGCTACCGGTTGGAGAGGGAACGTCATTTGGCTCGGAGCTAAGAGCTACGGAAAGAATGCACCTTCGGCGACAGGAAGCCGTTGGCTGCTCGAGCGTCCACAAAAGAAAGCTAAAGAAGGAAAAACAATATAGACTTTATCAGCTCTGTTTCAACCTGTCAATGAGCCTTCATCTTTTCATGAAATATCCAGTTGGTACGAGGAGGAGCATGAGTTTAATGGTGGCAGCAACATAGGGTGACTGTCAGCGTTTTTTCTGAACATAAATGACAGCCACACAGTCCCTGTTGATGCGTTTTTCCTCACATCCCTGTTGATGAGCTTTCCATCTTGTCCCTTGATGAGTTTTCCCTCCTGCCCATGCAGACGAGTCATTCTGTTGTTGAGTTTCCCTCTGTCCATGCAGACGAGTCATCTTGTTGTTTCATTCACCTTCATTTATTATCTCAGTTACTACTGCTATCCTAGGTTTGATATGAATATTCATTGGAATCTGTTCTTTGTCCTCCATCATTTAATTCGCTTTTAAGGTTTAAGCTCACCAATCCCAGCTTGCAAGTGCTTTTTTTTTTTTTTTTTTGCATTGAGTTCTTATTCACTGTTTCTACCTTTCTCCTACAACATCATTTCCTGTTGTACTTGTGCTGTAAGTGCTACCGGTTGGAGAGGGAACGTCATTTGGCTCGGAGCTAAGAGCTACCGGAAAGAATGCACCTTCGGCGACAGGAAGCCGTGGCTGCTCGAGCGTCCACAAAAGAAAGCTAAAGAAGGAAAAACAATATAGACTTTATCAGCTCTGTTTCAACCTCAATGAGCCTTCATCTTTTCATGAAATATCCAGTTGGTACGAGGAGGAGCGTGAGTTTAATGGTGGCAGCAACATAGGGTGACTGTCAGCGTTTTTCTAAACATAAATGACAGCCACGCAGTCCCTGTTGATGCGTTTTTCCTCACATCCTGTTGATGAGCTTTCATCTTGTCCCTGTTGATGAGTTTTCCCTCCTGCCCATGCAGACGAGTCATTCTGTTGTTGAGTTTCCCTCTTGTCCATGCAGACGAGTCATCTTGTTGTTTCATTCACCTTCATTTATTATCTCAGTTACTACTGCTATCCTAGGTTTGATATGAATATTCATTGGAATCTGTTCTTTGTCCTCCATCATTTAATTCGCTTTTAAGGTTTAAGCTCACCAATCCCAGCTTGCAAGTGCTTTTTTTTTTTTTTTGCATTGAGTTCTTATTCCACTGTTTCTACCTTTCTCCTACAACATCATTTCCTGTTGTACTTGTGCTGTAAGTGCTACCGGTTGGAGAGGGAACGTCATTTGGCTCGGAGCTAAGAGCTACGGAAAGAATGCACCTTCGGCGACAGGAAGCCGTTGGCTGCTCGAGCGTCCACAAAAGAAAGCTAAAGAAGGAAAAACAATATAGACTTTATCAGCTCTGTTTCAACCTGTCAATGAGCCTTCATCTTTTCATGAAATATCCAGTTGGTACGAGGAGGAGCGTGAGTTTAATGGTGGCAGCAACATAGGGTGACTGTCAGCGTTTTTCTGAACATAAATGACAGCCACACAGTCCCTGTTGATGCGTTTTTCCTCACATCCCTGTTGATGAGCTTTCCATCTTGTCCCTGTTGATGAGTTTTCCCTCCTGCCCATGCAGACGAGTCATTCTGTTGTTGAGTTTCCCTCTTGTCCATGCAGACGAGTCATCTTGTTGTTTCATTCACCTTCATTTATTATCTCAGTTACTACTGCTATCCTAGGTTTGATATGAATATTCATTGGAATCTGTTCTTTGTCCTCCATCATTTAATTCGCTTTTTAAGGTTTAAGCTCACCAATCCCAGCTTGCAAGTGCTTTTTTTTTTTTTTTTTTTTTGCATTGAGTTCTTATTCCACTGTTTCTACCTTTCTCCTACAACATCATTTCCTGTTGTACTTGTGCTGTAAGTGCTACCGGTTGGAGAGGGAACGTCATTTGGCTCGGAGCTAAGAGCTACCGGAAAGAATGCACCTTCGGCGACAGGAAGCCGTTGGCTGCTCGAGCGTCCACAAAAGAAAGCTAAAGAAGAAAAAAACAATATAGACTTTATCAGCTCTGTTTCAACCTGTCAATGAGCCTTCATCTTTTCATGAAATATCCAGTTGGTACGAGGAGGAGCATGAGTTTAATGGTGGCAGCAACATAGGGTGACTGTCAGCGTTTTTCTGAACATAAATGACAGCCACACAGTCCCTGTTGATGCGTTTTTCCTCACATCCCTGTTGATGAGCTTTCCATCTTGTCCCTGTTGATGAGTTTTCCCTCCTGCCCATGCAGACGAGTCATTCTGTTGTTGAGTTTCCCTCTTGTCCATGCAGACGAGTCATCTTGTTGTTTCATTCACCTTCATTTATTATCTCAGTTACTACTGCTATCCTAGGTTTGATATGAATATTCATTGGAATCTGTTCTTTGTCCTCCATCATTTAATTCGCTTTTAAGGTTTAAGCTCACCAATCCCAGCTTGCAAGTGCTTTTTTTTTTTTTTTTTTTTGCATTGAGTTCTTATTCCACTGTTTCTACCTTTCTCCTACAACATCATTTCCTGTTGTACTTGTGCTGTAAGTGCTACCGGTTGGAGAGGGAACGTCATTTGGCTCGGAGCTAAGAGCTACCGGAAAGAATGCACCTTCGGCGACAGGAAGCCGTTGGCTGCTCGAGCGTCCACAAAAGAAAGCTAAAGAAGGAAAAACAATATAGACTTTATCAGCTCTGTTTCAACCTGTCAATGAGCCTTCATCTTTTCATGAAATATCCAGTTGGTACGAGGAGGAGCGTGAGTTTAATGTGGCAGCAACATAGGGTGACTGTCAGCGTTTTTCTGAACATAAATGACAGCCACGCAGTCCCTGTTGATGCGTTTTTCCTCACATCCCTGTTGATGAGCCATCTTGTCCCTGTTGATGAGTTTTCCCTCCTGCCCATGCAGACGAGTCATTCTGTTGTTGAGTTTCCCTCTTGTCCATGCAGACGAGTCATCTTGTTGTTTCATTCACCTTCATTTATTATCTCAGTTACTACTGCTATCCTAGGTTTGATATGAATATTCATTGGAATCTGTTCTTTGTCCTCCATCATTTAATTCGCTTTTAAGGTTTAAGCTCACCAATCCCAGCTTGCAAGTGCTTTTTTTTTTTTTTTTGCATTGAGTTCTTATTCCACTGTTTCTACCTTTCTCCTACAACATCATTTCCTGTTGTACTTGTGCTGTAAGTGCTACCGGTTGGAGAGGGAACGTCATTTGGCTCGGAGCTAAGAGCTACCGGAAAGAATGCACCTTCGGCGACAGGAAGCCGTTGGCTGCTCGAGCGTCCACAAAAGAAAGCTAAAGAAGGAAAAACAATATAGACTTTATCAGCTCTGTTTCAACCTGTCAATGAGCCTTCATCTTTTCATGAAATATCCAGTTGGTACGAGGAGGAGCGAGTTTAATGGTGGCAGCAACATAGGGTGACTGTCAGCGTTTTTCTGAACATAAATGACAGCCACGCAGTCCCTGTTGATGCGTTTTTCCTCACATCCCTGTTGATGATTCCATCTTGTCCCTGTTGATGAGTTTTCCCTCCTGCCCATGCAGACGAGTCATTCTGTTGTTGAGTTTCCCTCTTGTCCATGCAGACGAGTCATCTTGTTGTTTCATTCACCTTCATTTATTATCTCAGTTACTACTGCTATCCTAGGTTTGATATGAATATTCATTGGAATCTGTTCTTTGTCCTCCATCATTTAATTCGCTTTTAAGGTTTAAGCTCACCAATCCCAGCTTGCAAGTGCTTTTTTTTTTTTTTTTTTTTTTTTTTGCATTGAGTTCTTATTCCACTGTTTCTACCTTTCTCCTACAACATCATTTCCTGTTGTACTTGTGCTGTAAGTGCTACCGGTTGGAGAGGGAACGTCATTTGGCTCGGAGCTAAGAGCTACCGGAAAGAATGCACCTTCGGCGACAGGAAGCCGTTGGCTGCTCGAGCGTCCACAAAAGAAAGCTAAAGAAGGAAAAACAATATAGACTTTATCAGCTCTGTTTCAACCTGTCAATGAGCCTTCATCTTTTCATGAAATATCCAGTTGGTACGAGGAGGAGCGTGAGTTTAATGGTGGCAGCAACATAGGGTGACTGTCAGCGTTTTTCTGAACATAAATGACAGCCACAGTCCCTGTTGATGCGTTTTTCCTCACATCCCTGTTGATGAGCTTTCCATCTTGTCCCTGTTGATGAGTTTTCCCTCCTGCCCATGCAGACGAGTCATTCTGTTGTTGAGTTTCCCTCTTGTCCATGCAGACGAGTCATCTTGTTGTTTCATTCACCTTCATTTATTATCTCAGTTACTACTGCTATCCTAGGTTTGATATGAATATTCATTGGAATCTGTTCTTTGTCCTCCATCATTTAATTCGCTTTTAAGGTTTAAGCTCACCAATCCCAGCTTGCAAGTGCTTTTTTTTTTTTTTTTTTTTTTTTTTGCATTGAGTTCTTATTCCACTGTTTCTACCTTTCTCCTACAACATCATTTCCTGTTGTACTTGTGCTGTAAGTGCTACCGGTTGGAGAGGGAACGTCATTTGGCTCGGAGCTAAGAGCTACCGGAAAGAATGCACCTTCGGCGACAGGAAGCCGTTGGCTGCTCGAGCGTCCACAAAAGAAAGCTAAAGAAGGAAAAACAATATAGACTTTATCAGCTCTGTTTCAACCTGTCAATGAGCCTTCATCTTTTCATGAAATATCCAGTTGGTACGAGGAGGAGCGTGAGTTTAATGGTGGCAGCAACATAGGGTGACTGTCAGCGTTTTTCTGAACATAAATGACAGCCACGCAGTCCCTGTTGATGCGTTTTTCCTCACATCCCTGTTGATGAGCTTTCCATCTTGTCCCTGTTGATGAGTTTTCCCTCCTGCCCATGCAGACGAGTCATTCTGTTGTTGAGTTTCCCTCTTGTCCATGCAGACGAGTCATCTTGTTGTTTCATTCACCTTCATTTATTATCTCAGTTACTACTGCTATCCTAGGTTTGATATGAATATTCATTGGAATCTGTTCTTTGTCCTCCATCATTTAATTCGCTTTTAAGGTTTAAGCTCACCAATCCCAGCTTGCAAGTGCTTTTTTTTTTTTTTTGCATTGAGTTCTTATTCCACTGTTTCTACCTTTCTCCTACAACATCATTTCCTGTTGTACTTGTGCTGTAAGTGCTACCGGTTGGAGAGGGAACGTCATTTGGCTCGAAGCTAAGAGCTACCGGAAAGAATGCACCTTCGGCGACAGGAAGCCGTTGGCTGCTCGAGCGTCCACAAAAGAAAGCTAAAGAAGGAAAAACAATATAGACTTTATCAGCTCTGTTTCAACCTGTCAATGAGCCTTCATCTTTTCATGAAATATCCAGTTGGTACGAGGAGGAGCGTGAGTTTAATGGTGGCAGCAACATAGGGTGACTGTCAGCTTTTTTTCTGAACATAAATGACAGCCACACAGTCCCTGTTGATGCGTTTTTCCTCACATCCCTGTTGATGAGCTTTTCCCTCCTGCCCATGCAGACGAGTCATTCTGTTGTTGAGTTTCCCTCTTGTCCATGCAGACGAGTCATCTTGTTGTTTCATTCACCTTCATTTATTATCTCAGTTACTACTGCTATCCTAGGTTTGATATGAATATTCATTGGAATCTGTTCTTTGTCCTCCATCATTTAATTCGCTTTTAAGGTTTAAGCTCACCAATCCCAGCTTGCAAGTGCTTTTTTTTTTTTTTTTTTTGCATTGAGTTCTTATTCCACTGTTTCTACCTTTCTCCTACAACATCATTTCCTGTTGTACTTGTGCTGTAAGTGCTACCGGTTGGAGAGGAACGTCATTTGGCTCGGAGCTAAGAGCTACCGGAAAGAATGCACCTTCGGCGACAGGAAGCCGTTGGCTGCTCGAGCGTCCACAAAAGAAAGCTAAAGAAGGAAAAACAATATAGACTTTATCAGCTCTGTTTCAACCTGTCAATGAGCCTTCATCTTTTCATGAAATATCCAGTTGGTACGAGGAGGAGCGTGAGTTTAATGGTGGCAGCAACATAGGGTGACTGTCAGCGTTTTTCTGAACATAAATGACAGCCACGCAGTCCCTGTTGATGCGTTTTTCCTCACATCCCTGTTGATGAGCTTTCCATCTTGTCCCTGTTGATGAGTTTTCCCTCCTGCCCATGCAGACGAGTCATTCTGTTGTTGAGTTTCCCTCTTGTCCATGCAGACGAGTCATCTTGTTGTTTCATTCACCTTCATTTATTATCTCAGTTACTACTGCTATCCTAGGTTTGATATGAATATTCATTGGAATCTGTTCTTTGTCCTCCATCATTTAATTCGCTTTTAAGGTTTAAGCTCACCAATCCCAGCTTGCAAGTGCTTTTTTTTTTTTTTTGCATTGAGTTCTTATTCCACTGTTTCTACCTTTCTCCTACAACATCATTTCCTGTTGTACTTGTGCTGTAAGTGCTACCGGTTGGAGAGGGAACGTCATTTGGCTCGGAGCTAAGAGCTACCGGAAAGAATGCACCTTCGGCGACAGGAAGCCGTTGGCTGCTCGAGCGTCCACAAAAGAAAGCTAAAGAAGGAAAAACAATATAGACTTTATCAGCTCTGTTTCAACCTGTCAATGAGCCTTCATCTTTTCATGAAATATCCAGTTGGTACGAGGAGGAGCGTGAGTTTAATGGTGGCAGCAACATAGGGTGACTGTCAGCGTTTTTCTGAACATAAATGACAGCCACACAGTCCCTGTTGATGCGTTTTTCCTCACATCCCTGTTGATGAGCTTTCCATCTTGTCCCTGTTGATGAGTTTTCCCTCCTGCCCATGCAGACGAGTCATTCTGTTGTTGAGTTTCCCTCTTGTCCATGCAGACGAGTCATCTTGTTGTTTCATTCACCTTCATTTATTATCTCAGTTACTACTGCTATCCTAGGTTTGATATGAATATTCATTGGAATCTGTTCTTTGTCCTCCATCATTTAATTCGCTTTTAAGGTTTAAGCTCACCAATCCCAGCTTGCAAGTGCTTTTTTTTTTTTTTTTTTTTTGCATTGAGTTCTTATTCCACTGTTTCTACCTTTCTCCTACAACATCATTTCCTGTTGTACTTGTGCTGTAAGTGCTACCGGTTGGAGAGGGAACGTCATTTGGCTCGGAGCTAAGAGCTACCGGAAAGAATGCACCTTCGGCGACAGGAAGCCGTTGGCTGCTCGAGCGTCCACAAAAGAAAGCTAAAGAAGGAAAAACAATATAGACTTTATCAGCTCTGTTTCAACCTGTCAATGAGCCTTCATCTTTTCATGAAATATCCAGTTGGTACGAGGAGGAGCGTGAGTTTAATGGTGGCAGCAACATAGGGTGACTGTCAGCGTTTTTCTGAACATAAATGACAGCCACACAGTCCCTGTTGATGCGTTTTTCCTCACATCCCTGTTGATGAGCTTTCCATCTTGTCCCTGTTGATGAGTTTTCCCTCCTGCCCATGCAGACGAGTCATTCTGTTGTTGAGTTTCCCTCTGTCCATGCAGACGAGTCATCTTGTTGTTTCATTCACCTTCATTTATTATCTCAGTTACTACTGCTATCCTAGGTTTGATATGAATATTCATTGGAATCTGTTCTTTGTCCTCCATCATTTAATTCGCTTTTAAGGTTTAAGCTCACCAATCCCAGCTTGCAAGTGCTTTTTTTTTTTTTTTTTTTTTGCATTGAGTTCTTATTCCACTGTTTCTACCTTTCTCCTACAACATCATTTCCTGTTGTACTTGTGCTGTAAGTGCTACCGGTTGGAGAGGGAACGTCATTTGGCTCGGAGCTAAGAGCTACCGGAAAGAATGCACCTTCGGCGACAGGAAGCCGTTGGCTGCTCGAGCGTCCACAAAAGAAAGCTAAAGAAGGAAAAACAATATAGACTTTATCAGCTCTGTTTCAACCTAATGAGCCTTCATCTTTTCATGAAATATCCAGTTGGTACGAGGAGCGTGAGTTTAATGGTGGCAGCAACATAGGGTTACTGTCAGCGTTTTTAAACATAAATGACAGCCACAGTCCCTGTTGATGCGTTTTTCCTCACATCCCTGTTGATGAGCTTTCATCTTGTCCCTGTTGATGAGTTTTCCCTCCTGCCCATGCAGACGAGTCATTCTGTTGTTGAGTTTCCCTCTTGTCCATGCAGACGAGTCATCTTGTTGTTTCATTCACCTTCATTTATTATCTCAGTTACTACTGCTATCCTAGGTTTGATATGAATATTCATTGGAATCTGTTCTTTGTCCTCCATCATTTAATTCGCTTTTAAGGTTTAAGCTCACCAATCCCAGCTTGCAAGTGCTTTTTTTTTTTTTTTTTTTTGCATTGAGTTCTTATTCCACTGTTTCTACCTTTCTCCTACAACATCATTTCCTGTTGTACTTGTGCTGTAAGTGCTACCGGTTGGAGAGGGAACGTCATTTGGCTCGGAGCTAAGAGCTACGGAAAGAATGCACCTTCGGCGACAGGAAGCCGTTGGCTGCTCGAGCGTCCACAAAAGAAAGCTAAAGAAGGAAAAACAATATAGACTTTATCAGCTCTGTTTCAACCTGTCAATGAGCCTTCATCTTTTCATGAAATATCCAGTTGGTACGAGGAGGAGCGTGAGTTTAATGGTGGCAGCAACATAGGGTGACTGTCAGCGTTTTTCTGAACATAAATGACAGCCACACAGTCCCTGTTGATGCGTTTTTCCTCACATCCCTGTTGATGAGCTTTCCATCTTGTCCCTGTTGATGAGTTTTCCCTCCTGCCCATGCAGACGAGTCATTCTGTTGTTGAGTTTCCCTCTTGTCCATGCAGACGAGTCATCTTGTTGTTTCATTCACCTTCATTTATTATCTCAGTTACTACTGCTATCCTAGGTTTGATATGAATATTCATTGGAATCTGTTCTTTGTCCTCCATCATTTAATTCGCTTTTAAGGTTTAAGCTCACCAATCCCAGCTTGCAAGTGCTTTTTTTTTTTTTTTTTTTTTGCATTGAGTTCTTATTCCACTGTTTCTACCTTTCTCCTACAACATCATTTCCTGTTGTACTTGTGCTGTAAGTGCTACCGGTTGGAGAGGGAACGTCATTTGGCTCGGAGCTAAGAGCTACCGGAAAGAATGCACCTTCGGCGACAGGAAGCCGTTGGCTGCTCGAGCGTCCACAAAAGAAAGCTAAAGAAGGAAAAACAATATAGACTTTATCAGCTCTGTTTCAACCTGTCAATGAGCCTTCATCTTTTCATGAAATATCCAGTTGGTACGAGGAGGAGCGTGAGTTTAATGGTGGCAGCAACATAGGGTGACTGTCAGCGTTTTCTGAACATAAATGACAGCCACGCAGTCCCTGTTGATGCGTTTTTCCTCACATCCCTGTTGATGAGCTTTCCATCTTGTCCCTGTGATGAGTTTTCCCTCCTGCCCATGCAGACGAGTCATTCTGTTGTTGAGTTTCCTCTTGTCCATGCAGACGAGTCATCTTGTTGTTTCATTCACCTTCATTTATTATCTCAGTTACTACTGCTATCCTAGGTTTGATATGAATATTCATTGGAATCTGTTCTTTGTCCTCCATCATTTAATTCGCTTTTAAGGTTTAAGCTCACCAATCCCAGCTTGCAAGTGCTTTTTTTTTTTTTTTTGCATTGAGTTCTTATTCCACTGTTTCTACCTTTCTCCTACAACATCATTTCCTGTTGTACTTGTGCTGTAAGTGCTACTGGTTGGAGAGGGAACGTCATTTGGCTCGAGCTAAGAGCTACCGGAAAGAATGCACCTTCGGCGACAGGAAGCCGTTGGCTGCTCGAGCGTCCACAAAAGAAAGCTAAAGAAGGAAAAACAATATAGACTTTATCAGCTCTGTTTCAACCTGTCAATGAGCCTTCATCTTTTCATGAAATATCCAGTTGGTACGAGGAGGAGCGTGAGTTTAATGGTGGCAGCAACATAGGGTGACTGTCAGCTTTTTCTGAACATAAATGACAGCCACACAGTCCCTGTTGATGCGTTTTTCCTCACATCCCTGTTGATGAGCTTTTCCCTCCTGCCCATGCAGACAGTCATTCTGTTGTTGAGTTTCCCTCTTGTCCATGCAGACGAGTCATCTTGTTGTTTCATTCACCTTCATTTATTATCTCAGTTACTACTGCTATCCTAGGTTTGATATGAATATTCATTGGAATCTGTTCTTTGTCCTCCATCATTTAATTCGCTTTTAAGGTTTAAGCTCACCAATCCCAGCTTGCAAGTGCTTTTTTTTTTTTTTTTTTTGCATTGAGTTCTTATTCCACTGTTTCTACCTTTCTCCTACAACATCATTTCCTGTTGTACTTGTGCTGTAAGTGCTACCGGTTGGAGAGGGAACGTCATTTGGCTCGGAGCTAAGAGCTACCGGAAAGAATGCACCTTCGGCGACAGGAAGCCGTTGGCTGCTCGAGCGTCCACAAAAGAAAGCTAAAGAAGGAAAAACAATATAGACTTTATCAGCTCTGTTTCAACCTGTCAATGAGCCTTCATCTTTTCATGAAATATCCAGTTGGTACGAGGAGGAGCGTGAGTTTAATGGTGGCAGCAACATAGGGTGACTGTCAGCGTTTTTCTGAACATAAATGACAGCCACGCAGTCCCTGTTGATGCGTTTTTCCTCACATCCCTGTTGATGAGCTTTCCATCTTGTCCCTGTTGATGAGTTTTCCCTCCTGCCCATGCAGACGAGTCATTCTGTTGTTGAGTTTCCCTCTTGTCCATGCAGACGAGTCATCTTGTTGTTTCATTCACCTTCATTTATTATCTCAGTTACTACTGCTATCCTAGGTTTGATATGAATATTCATTGGAATCTGTTCTTTGTCCTCCATCATTTAATTCGCTTTTAAGGTTTAAGCTCACCAATCCCAGCTTGCAAGTGCTTTTTTTTTTTTTTTGCATTGAGTTCTTATTCCACTGTTTCTACCTTTCTCCTACAACATCATTCCTGTTGTACTTGTGCTGTAAGTGCTACCGGTTGGAGAGGGAACGTCATTTGGCTCGGAGCTAAGAGCTACCGGAAAGAATGCACCTTCGGCGACAGGAAGCCGTTGGCTGCTCGAGCGTCCACAAAAGAAAGCTAAAGAAGGAAAAACAATATAGACTTTATCAGCTCTGTTTCAACCTGTCAATGAGCCTTCATCTTTTCATGAAATATCCAGTTGGTACGAGGAGGAGCGTGAGTTTAATGGTGCAGCAACATAGGGTGACTGTCAGCGTTTTTCTGAACATAAATGACAGCCACACAGTCCCTGTTGATGCGTTTTTCCTCACATCCCTGTTGATGAGCTTTCCATCTTGTCCCTGTTGATGAGTTTTCCCTCCTGCCCATGCAGACGAGTCATTCTGTTGTTGAGTTTCCCTCTTGTCCATGCAGACGAGTCATCTTGTTGTTTCATTCACCTTCATTTATTATCTCAGTTACTACTGCTATCCTAGGTTTGATATGAATATTCATTGGAATCTGTTCTTTGTCCTCCATCATTTAATTCGCTTTTAAGGTTTAAGCTCACCAATCCCAGCTTGCAAGTGCTTTTTTTTTTTTTTTTTTTTGCATTGAGTTCTTATTCCACTGTTTCTACCTTTCTCCTACAACATCATTTCCTGTTGTACTTGTGCTGTAAGTGCTACCGGTTGGAGAGGGAACGTCATTTGGCTTGAAGCTAAGAGCTACCGGAAAGAATGCACCTTCGGCGACAGGAAGCCGTTGGCTGCTCGAGCGTCCACAAAAGAAAGCTAAAGAAGGAAAAACAATATAGACTTTATCAGCTCTGTTTCAACCTGTCAATGAGCCTTCATCTTTTCATGAAATATCCAGTTGGTACGAGGAGGAGCGTGAGTTTAATGGTGGCAGCAACATAGGGTGACTGTCAGCGTTTTTCTGAACATAAATGACAGCCACACAGTCCCTGTTGATGCGTTTTTCCTCACATCCCTGTTGATGAGCTTTCCATCTTGTCCCTGTTGATGAGTTTTCCCTCCTGCCCATGCAGACGAGTCATTCTGTTGTTGAGTTTCCCTCTTGTCCATGCAGACGAGTCATCTTGTTGTTTCATTCACCTTCATTTATTATCTCAGTTACTACTGCTATCCTAGGTTTGATATGAATATTCATTGGAATCTGTTCTTTGTCCTCCATCATTTAATTCGCTTTTAAGGTTTAAGCTCACCAATCCCAGCTTGCAAGTGCTTTTTTTTTTTTTTTTTTTTGCATTGAGTTCTTATTCCACTGTTTCTACCTTTCTCCTACAACATCATTTCCTGTTGTACTTGTGCTGTAAGTGCTACCGGTTGGAGAGGGAACGTCATTTGGCTCGGAGCTAAGAGCTACCGGAAAGAATGCACCTTCGGCGACAGGAAGCCGTTGGCTGCTCGAGCGTCCACAAAAGAAAGCTAAAGAAGGAAAAACAATATAGACTTTATCAGCTCTGTTTCAACCTGTCAATGAGCCTTCATCTTTTCATGAAATATCCAGTTGGTACGAGGAGGAGCGTGAGTTTAATGGTGGCAGCAACATAGGGTGACTGTCAGCGTTTTTCTGAACATAAATGACAGCCACACAGTCCCTGTTGATGCGTTTTTCCTCACATCCCTGTTGATGAGCTTTCATCTTGTCCCTGTTGATGAGTTTTCCCTCCTGCCCATGCAGACGAGTCATTCTGTTGTTGAGTTTCCCTCTTGTCCATGCAGACGAGTCATCTTGTTGTTTCATTCACCTTCATTTATTATCTCAGTTACTACTGCTATCCTAGGTTTGATATGAATATTCATTGGAATCTGTTCTTTGTCCTCCATCATTTAATTCGCTTTTAAGGTTTAAGCTCACCAATCCCAGCTTGCAAGTGCTTTTTTTTTTTTTTTTTTGCATTGAGTTCTTATTCCACTGTTTCTACCTTTCTCCTACAACATCATTTCCTGTTGTACTTGTGCTGTAAGTGCTACCGGTTGGAGAGGGAACGTCATTTGGCTCGGAGCTAAGAGCTACCGGAAAGAATGCACCTTCGGCGACAGGAAGCCGTTGGCTGCTCGAGCGTCCACAAAAGAAAGCTAAAGAAGGAAAAACAATATAGACTTTATCAGCTCTGTTTCAACCTGTCAATGAGCCTTCATCTTTTCATGAAATATCCAGTTGGTACGAGGAGGAGCGTGAGTTTAATGGTGCAGCAACATAGGGTGACTGTCAGCGTTTTTCTGAACATAAATGACAGCCACAGTCCCTGTTGATGCGTTTTTCCTCACATCCCTGTTGATGAGCTTTCCATCTTGTCCCTGTTGATGAGTTTTCCCTCCTGCCCATGCAGACGAGTCATTCTGTTGTTGAGTTTCCCTCTTGTCCATGCAGACGAGTCATCTTGTTGTTTCATTCACCTTCATTTATTATCTCAGTTACTACTGCTATCCTAGGTTTGATATGAATATTCATTGGAATCTGTTCTTTGTCCTCCATCATTTAATTCGCTTTTAAGGTTTAAGCTCACCAATCCCAGCTTGCAAGTGCTTTTTTTTTTTTTTTTTGCATTGAGTTCTTATTCCACTGTTTCTACCTTTCTCCTACAACATCATTTCCTGTTGTACTTGTGCTGTAAGTGCTACCGGTTGGAGAGGGAACGTCATTTGGCTCGGAGCTAAGAGCTACGGAAAGAATGCACCTTCGGCGACAGGAAGCCGTTGGCTGCTCGAGCGTCCACAAAAGAAAGCTAAAGAAGGAAAAACAATATAGACTTTATCAGCTCTGTTTCAACCTGTCAATGAGCCTTCATCTTTTCATGAAATATCCAGTTGGTACGAGGAGGAGCATGAGTTTAATGGTGACAGCAACATAGGGTGACTGTCAGCGTTTTTCTGAACATAAATGACAGCCACACAGTCCCTGTTGATGCGTTTTTCCTCACATCCCTGTTGATGAGCTTTCCATCTTGTCCCTGTTGATGAGTTTTCCCTCCTGCCCATGCAGACGAGTCATTCTGTTGTTGAGTTTCCCTCTGTCCATGCAGACGAGTCATCTTGTTGTTTCATTCACCTTCATTTATTATCTCAGTTACTACTGCTATCCTAGGTTTGATATGAATATTCATTGGAATCTGTTCTTTGTCCTCCATCATTTAATTCGCTTTTAAGGTTTAAGCTCACCAATCCCAGCTTGCAAGTGCTTTTTTTTTTTTTTTTTTGCATTGAGTTCTTATTCACTGTTTCTACCTTTCTCCTACAACATCATTTCCTGTTGTACTTGTGCTGTAAGTGCTACCGGTTGGAGAGGGAACGTCATTTGGCTCGGAGCTAAGAGCTACCGGAAAGAATGCACCTTCGGCGACAGGAAGCCGTGGCTGCTCGAGCGTCCACAAAAGAAGCTAAAGAAGGAAAAACAATATAGACTTTATCAGCTCTGTTTCAACCTATCAATGAGCCTTCATCTTTTCATGAAATATCCAGTTGGTACGAGGAGGAGCGTGAGTTTAATGGTGGCAGCAACATAGGGTTACTGTCAGCGTTTTTCTAAACATAAATGACAGCCACGTCCCTGTTGATGCGTTTTTCCTCACATCCCTGTTGATGAGCATCTTGTCCCTGTTGATGAGTTTTCCTCCTGCCCATGCAGACGAGTCATTCTGTTGTTGAGTTTCCCTCTTGTCCATGCAGACGAGTCATCTTGTTGTTTCATTCACCTTCATTTATTATCTCAGTTACTACTGCTATCCTAGGTTTGATATGAATATTCATTGGAATCTGTTCTTTGTCCTCCATCATTTAATTCGCTTTTAAGGTTTAAGCTCACCAATCCCAGCTTGCAAGTGCTTTTTTTTTTTTTTTTT
>NW_017618174.1:0-1836 GCF_001879475.1 Ipomoea nil | reverse complement strand
ACTCTCTTTAGGTTAAAAATCATTTTCCAAATTACCAAACTACTCTCTTTACCTTCCAAAATCATTTTCCAAATTCAAACTTCTCTCTTTAGCTTCCAAAATCATTTTCAAAATTATCAAACTACTTTCTTTACCTTCCAAAATCATTTTCAAATTATCAAACTACTCAATTTAGCTTTCAAATCATTTTAAAATTATCGAAATACTCTCTTTAGCATTCAAAATCATTTTCAAAATTACCAAACTACTCTCTTTACCCTCAAAAATCATTTTCAAAATTATCAAACTACTATCTTTAGCTTCCTAATTCATTTTCAAAATTATCAAACTACTCTCTTTAGCTTCCAAAATCATTTTCTAAATTATCAAACTACTCTCTTTTGCTTCAAAAATCATTTCAAAATTACCAAACTTCATCTTTAGCTTCCAAATCATTTTCAAAATTACCAAACTACTCTCTTTACCTTCCAAAATCATTTTCAAAATTAAAACTACTCTCTTTAGCTTTCAAAATAATTTTCTAAATTACCAAACTACTCTCTTTGCTTAAAAAATCATTTCAAAATTACTAAACTACTCTCTTTTGCTTCAAAAATCATTTTCAAAATTCTCAAACTACTCTTTTTGCTTCCAAAATCATTTTCAAAATTACCAAACAACTCTCTTTACCTTCCAAAATCATTTTCTAAATTATCAAACTACTCTCTTTTGCTTCAAAAATCATTTTCAAAATTACCAAACTACTCTCTTTTGCTTCCAAAATCATTTTCAAAAATTATCAAACTACTTTAGCTTCCAAAATCTTTTCAAAATTAACAAACTACTCTGTTTAGCTTCCAAAATCATTTAAAATTATCAAACTACTCTCTTTAACTTCCAAAATCATTTTCAAAATACCAAACTACTCTCTTTAGCTTCCAAAATCATTTTAAAAATTATCAAACTACTCTCTTTAGCTTCAAAATCATTTTCAAAATTACCAAACTACTCTCTTTAGCTTCCAAAATCATTTCAAAATTAAAACTACTCTCTTTACCTTCAAAATCATTTCAAAATTACCAAACTATTCTCTTACCTTCCAAAATCATTTTCCAAATTATCAAACTACTCTCTTTAGCTTCCAAAATAATTTTCAAATTATCAAACTACTCTCTTTAGGTAAAAATCATTTCAAATTACCAAACTACTCTCTTTACCTTCAAAATCATTTTCCAAATTATCAAACTTCTCTCTTTAGCTTCCAAAATCATTTTCAAAATTATCAAACTACTTTCTTTACCTTCCAAAATCATTTTCAAAATTATCAAACTACTCAATTTAGCTTTCAAATCATTTTAAAATTATCAAATACTCTCTTTAGCATTCAAAATCATTTTCAAAATTACCAAACTACTCTCTTTACCTCAAAAATCATTTTCAAAATTATCAAACTACTATCTTTAGCTTCTAATTCATTTTCAAAATTATCAAACTACTCTCTTTAGCTTCCAAAATCATTTTCTAAATTATCAAACTACTCTCTTTTGCTTCAAAATCATTTCAAAATTACCAAAACTTCTCTTTAGCTTCCAAATTCATTTTCAAAATTACCAAACTACTCTCTTTACCTTCCAAAATCATTTTCAAAATTACCAAACTACTCTATTTTGCTTCCAAAATCATTTTCAAAATTATCAAACTACTCTCTTTAGCTTCAAGAATCATTTTCAAAATTTCCAAACTACTCTCTTTACCTTCCAAAATCATTTTCACAATTATCAAACTACTCTCTTTTCCTTCAAAATCATTTTCAAAATTATCAAACTACTCTCTTTAGCTTCCAAAATCATTTTCAAA
>NW_017618173.1:0-25701 GCF_001879475.1 Ipomoea nil | reverse complement strand
TTCCTCAGCTAACGTCACAACATCTATAAAAACCCATGCATGCATTCATTCACCAGTCACCACTACAACTCATTCCAAACATGGCGCACCAAAAAAGTGTGCCATTCCCGCGTTTACTGCCAATTCTGCTGATCCTAATGGCGTCTGTCGCCTGCGCAGCAGCATCGTGGTGGCAGAAGCTCGTAGTCTCTTAAACCTCAACCCTCGAACCCACCCCCTCCTCCGCCACCTCCGCCACCCCCGCCTCCCCCAGTAGTGATTCTTCCGCCGCTGCCATCAGTACTGCCTCCGGTGAACATCCCGCCTGCCATCAGTACTGCCTCCGGTGAACATCCCGCCGCTGCCATCAGTGACTCCGGTGAGCATTCCGCCGCTGCCATCACTGCCTCCGGTAACATCCCGCCGCTGCCATCACTGCCTCCGGTGAACATCCCGCCGCTGCCATCAGTGCCTTCAGTGACTCTTCCTCCAGCGAGTCTTCCGCCGCTGCCATCAGTGCCTCCAGTGCGTCTTCCATTAGTGCTCCAGTGACTCCTCTTCCTCTTCCTCTTCCTCTTCCTCCACTGCGTCTTCCAGTACTGCCTCCAGTGCGTCTTCCGCCGCTGCCATCACTGGTGCCTCCGGTGACAATCCCGCTGTTCCCGCGGCTACCATAAACGATGGAGGACCGTACCGCATTTGAGCTAAGCTCCATGGCTTGCGGCCGCCCTATATCGTCTCAAATACTCACTATATATTATCATCTTCTCCGATCCCTTTGCTTTATATAAGTATCCCTCTCTACTACATATAATATTTTCCTTATTTTACTTTCTATGCCCCTCTGTAGTCCGTACCGTACGCACGTAATAATATTGGAATAAACGGCGAGCCACTTATATATATACATCTTCATATCTATCATTCTACGATTTTATGCCCGCAAACACTATATGGTTTGCTTCAAGAAACATTAATTAGTTGGAACAAGATTAGCTTTCATTTTTTTTAGAGCAAATTAAAACAAAACTTCATTGAATTAACAAAATCTAATTAAAATAAAGATGGGATGAATATATATAATGGATCCATTGGTCAGTTCTAGAAAAACTAGCTCATGAGTAGAAGTTTAATATCAAATCAAATATCACTAGCTCCAAAATCTTTTGAAAAACTGATATGTAAAATAATTATTGTCCGCCTTTTAAGAAGTCAATGTTTGTTGCATCCCACTCTAAACCGTTTGCACTCCAGACTCCTTTTGGCACCACGTAGTCTTTTTTCATCTTTGGATCGAATGGTTTCACTTAGAACCTTATCAAACACCAGACAACGAAACCCTTTCTTAGGTCGCTTCCTCTGGCCAACTTATGGACTGACAACTCTAATCTAAATAGCTTTTAGTCCAAATTCTTCTTAATTCTTTTTGAACCAGTCCAGTAGCCTTCTTCCAAATAATTCTTTCTCATTATGCACCGGCCTCAAAATGGGAGGTAGTAACAAATTATCATGGTCGTCATACACGATATGATGCTAGAACCGGGGTCAATGACAATGGCTGGGAAAATAAATCATATGTTTTCCTAACAGCTCAAACAAGAATGGCAATGGCTGGGAAAATATTTGTGTTCCTTGATAAAGAAGCTTGAAAGGTATTCAAGAAAATCCAGCTGGCTTCAAAGCTACCTGGACTATTTGTCTATTTCAGATGAGTGTTGTTGAGAAGTTGAACCAACATATTGTTCTTCCTACCAACTAATCTCAATGTTTCTTCCTGCTCTCCTTTCTATATAAGCTTGCCCAAATACAACCCCAGACCATAACTCTCTAATCCAAGCTAGAAATAGAAACAAAACATCTTCACCAAGAATGGCTCATCATCTCAACCCATCCTTTCTCCTGCTTTTCTTGATCACTCTGTCACCGGCTTTCGTACAAATCGAGGCCAGAAACCTTATGGAGATCACATTGCCTGAAATCCCAACATTGCCAAAGCCTGAGCTGCCAGAAATTCCAAAACCAGAGCTACCAACATTCCCAAAGCCTGAAATCCCAGAAATCCCAAACCAGAGCTACCAACGTTCCCCAAGCCTGAAATCCCAGAAATCCCAAAACCAGAGCTTCCAACATTACCAAAGCTTGAAGTCCCAGAAATCCCAAAACCAGAGTTTCCAACATTCCCAAAGCTTGAAGTCCCAGAAATACCAAAACCAGAGTTTCCAACATTCCCAAAGCCTGAATTCCCAGAAATTCCAAAACCAGAGCTGCTTAAGAAGCCATGATTTCTTGAAGGCTTGCTTGAGCGTGCGCACACACATATTCTCCAGGATTCTCAGATTATTTACACTTATGATTGATACATTCACTATATATTCCGGTCTTGAACGAATGGATGCACGATGTTCTCTACGTGCAGTGTGTTAGGACTCAGATCATTCATCATCTGTACTACTCATCTTTGAATTTCGTACTTAAGTGTGTTTCATTTACATGTTTTCTTGCTTTTAAATTCAACATATATGCAATGACTATTGTTTGCTTGAAGAAACATTAGCAGCAAGGTAAAGAAAACGAGGCATTCATTTCTGGAAGTGCCAATATACATCAAAAGCGGTGAATAGATTTGGGTAAATAAGAAAAGATTAATTGAAATTGCAAATAAGAATGATAAATGAGTTTCATGCAATCAATAGAGTTTGGGTGTAGGCCCAGAGACCCACAAACTAAGCGAGTTATATGAGTTGACCGGCCTAGAATTTACAGTTATACAATTGGTCATGGTACCAAAACGATGTAAATTTTTTTTTTTTTTTTAATGAAAACCAGGTTAATGGTTGCATTTTGAACCGTACCCAATACACAGCCATGACCCTCTGGAATGAGGACGGCGGCCATGGCCGTGTTCCTTAGACGACGTGACTGTCCTCTCCGGACAGCCAAGAACAGTTTTTTTTTTTTTTATTTTTTATATAATATTTGTACTTTTAGTAAATAAAAATAAATTTATTAAAAAAATTAAAATATAAAAGACGCGTGTCAACACATAAATTTAACCTGATAAACAAGTCATTTTGGACTTAATTGAACAATTTTACCGGTTTAGGGGAGTTAGTGAAGCAAGGCTCAATATGAATTAGGCCTTGGCCCATAACCATAAACTGGTCGAGACTGGTTGTCTCACTTGTCTCCGTTGTCTGGGCAAATTATGTTGTGGAACCGTATCCATCTTGCAAGGTGGACATGGTTCCAAAACGGCGTCGTTTTGGTGGAAAATTACGTCGTGTCGTCATGTTAATTTAAAAATAATAATTCTTTCTTTCGTCGTTAACGACATTTGTCTTCAGAAAATTTATGTTCATAATTACTGAACTCTATGTTTATAATTATAGAACTGATACTGCTAATTATGGGTAAGCAATATAGAATAACACGAGACCAATTAAAGCAAGTAAAATCTTTATTGATCACGGTAAAGGCCCTAAGTACAATCTACTTGGTTGCTCTGAGTACCGACTGAGTGCGGTCGGGATTCTCTAATAACAACCTATCGATCGTCCCAAAAGTCCCTTACACTGTAGCTACTGTGGGTATTTATAGCCGCTATGCCGGGGACAGGATTCCAGCCGTTCGGCATGTCCTCCACGTAGCCACCACGTGTCATCCTCCCGGGTGCCCTGCCTGTCGATGTAAAGAGCCGCCACGTGTCCTTCGTCAGCTCTTTCGCCAAAGGGCTACCGCTCGGTGGTCGACACCGTTGCTCGGGCAACTCTGGTCGGTCTACGACCGGGTTCTTCTCGTGGAGCCCGACCTGTTACCTGCAAAGACAAGGAGAAAGAGACAAAGGCTCCTCGGTCGTGGTGAAGCTATGTCGGTCGGGATATTCCCTACCAAGAGCCCCCCAGCCCGGGCCTTTTTGATCAGTCGGGAAAAAACGGGATGGGATGAAGAAGCCCAACCGTCAGCCACCAAGCCGACCTGCCAGCTGTCATTCCCTCCTACGCCACGTGTCGGCCTCTGCCGGCCTCGGCGATCCCATCCGTCGCCTCGGATTCAGCGCGGGTCGTGTCAGGCAAGTTGGCCCATTTCCCGCCTAAATGCCCTCCTATAAATAGGCCCTTGAGGCCCTCATTTGAACTTTCCTCACTCTTTTGCTTCAGTCGGTATCCTCTAAGAATCCCGAGCAGAGCATCTCAGCAAGGCGATCAAGCAAAGCGAAACTTCAGATCCTCTTCCAAGTTTCTTCACTCGGTAAGCTCCTAGTTCTTTACTCTTTCTCTATTCTTCACTTGGCGTAGAAGTAGGATAGCACTAACTTCGAGCTAACTCCCCGAACCCTATACTAACTCCCGACCGACCTTTAGGTAGAATTATGTCGGACTCGGATAGTCAAAACGCCTCGATCGCGGACTATGACGAGGAGGTCGAGTACATCAGCGACGAGGAAGTGGACATTATGTCCTGCACTCCTGAAGCCAGCCCCCGAGCAACGCCAGCCCCTGAGCGAGCCGTCAAGCATAACAACGCATCAAGCTCCTCTGGGACATCGAGCTCTAGCTCCAGCGGATCGGGGAGCTCCAGCGAAGAAGAGGAAGAGAGAACCACGTCAAGCGGGCGGGGTTCTCCGACCGAGGGCGTTAGGGAAACGCCTACCCGGGTGGTTGGGGACTACCCGGAAGCTGCTCCTCGAGGGGGGGATCGGGAAAATACCCCCGAGCAGACCGAAGAAGACCCGGCCGGGCCGGCCACACCAGCCGTCGAGCTCGAATTCTTGAACAGCGAGAGTGTCGAGCAAGAAATGAGCCTGCTGACCAAAGGCGAAGCGGCTCGGATTGCTGAAGTACTCCGGGGTCGGGTTGAATTCGACACGAGCCGGCAGCTGGGGAACGTGATTGACAGGCATCGGGGCAAGTGGATCGGGATGCATTACGACTCCCTAATGGCCCCGATTGCCATTCCCTTCCCGGCCCTCTTGACGGCCTTTTTAGCGTACTACCGGGTCGTTCCGGCTCAAATCTGCCCGAACGCACATCGGATCCTCGCCTGCTTCCCGCAGATATGCACTCGGCACGAGGCCGAGTGCACGATGGAGTTGTTCAACTTCATCTACCAGATCAAGGTTCTCCCGGGCCGCTACGGGGGTGGGTTCCTGATGCTGCAATCCCGAGCAGATATGTGCTCCATCAAAGGCCTGCCCGGGAACAACAAGGGGTGGAAGAACAGAATTTTCTCCATCAAATACGACCCCTGGATCCTCCCGGTCGATCGCACTTGGAGCAGCCACTTCAGAAAGCAAGTGGTGCCGGCCGCGACTCAGGCGCTCAAGGAGACGGTCACTCGGATCTCGAGTGAAATACACGAGTACTCCATCTTCCGGACAGCCGAGAGTCTCGCAGCCGCCAAGCTCCCGCCCCCCACGTACGAGCTAAAGGAGAAGTACCTTCCCGTACCGATGGGCGTGACGGTCGCCAAGCCGTCGAAACGGAAGAAGAAAGGTTTAGCTCGAGCTGTTCCTCCCGACCTAGCTTCATTTCTTGATCAAACTAACTTAGCTCTTTTTATTGCAGCCATGGCAGAATTTGGTGATGAAGACACCGCCCTTCCCCCGCCCGCCAAGATCTCCCTCGGCGGGAAGAAGAAGGCCAAGACCAAAGCGGCCGGGGAAAAGGAGATTCCCACTGCCCGACCCCTGAGCGCCTCGACCGTGACGACGGGCGAGGGCTTCGTCGTTGAGCAGCCTGACGTCCTGGTTACCCGGGTAGAGGTCGCCCGGGGCAAGGAGAAGGTCGCCGACCAGGGCGCGACCGAGGTGGGCAGCTTGAAGCGCCGCCGTGACCAACACAGCCCGAGCCCTTCGGTCGGGCGAGAGAGGGAGTCTACGTCCGTGCTGGCACGGATCGGCAACGCCGCGCCAGCCCGAGTGGATCTGGGGAAGATGACCCCGACCCAGGTGGCTGAACGGATCGGCCACGACCTGGCTGAGGTGAGCTTTTCTCAACTAACAGCTTTCTTGCTAATGTACTTTGATCGGGCTAACCCTGGATATCCTTTTGTACTGCAGATCTCCCGGGCGACCCAACTCCTTCAAGGTCAGGCTATGCTGGCCGAGGAAGCTGATCATCATAAGAAGACGGCCGCTCGTCATCTGAAGGAGATCAAGGAGCTCCAGGCCGAGCTGGAGAAGGCGCAAAAGGCCCTGAAGAAGGGCGACGAGGAGCGGGTCCTCGCCGAGAAGGTCGCCAGTCGGGCGATTGGAGAGGCCAAGGAGCTGAAGGCTCAGCTCGAGAATCCGAGCGAGCTGGCGCGGGCAGCCTTCAAAGACAAGGACTCGGGCTCGGCCTTCCTTACAGCAGCCCGGGGAACAGAGATCGGGGAAGAGCTGATCGTCTCGTTCGGTCGCTGGGGCTTTACGGCCGGGAAACGGAAGATGCTTGAACGAGTCCGTTCCCGGTTGGAGAAGGCTCTAGACGGGGAAGACCTTCAGCTGGTCCTCTCGGTATTACCCCCGGACCTAGCCGATCCCGGTCCCTCTCCCTTCGCCCCAAAAGCCAAGGCGTCTGAAGCCGGGGCATCAACGGCGGCCACCCCGAGCGGAAAGGAACCGGCTGCCGGAGCTCGGGAGATGAAGAAGTAGAATAGGCTCCTTTCTTCTTCTTCTTTTTTGTAAAGGACCATTGATCGGGAGCCCGGTCCCGAATTGTACCGGGCAACTTTTTGTTTGTTAATAAAATTTGTTTTTGCTCTAACTCGTGTTATTCGTTCTTTCTTTTCGCACTTTTATCTTTAATTGCGTAAGTGCTGATCCTTAATGCTCGACCTCGCGGCCTTGTGGCCCGATCTTGTACTGGTTCGACCCACTCGACGCCCGACCTTACGACCTTATGGCCTGGTCGTGCGTTTGATATTTCGACGTCAAATCTGGCCAACCGATCGGGTGTACCCGATCCCCGGGCCTTTGTCGAAAAATTTTTGAAAGCAAGCCTCTACGGTCGGGATGTAACCGAGCGACGGGCCTGCGAATACTTCCTTATCCCAGCCCCCACACTATTGTGCGCTCGAGGCACGAGTGGGTGCGATAGTGGACAGAAGTTAGACGGATCGGGGAATAATGCTGAGAACTCCTGGCTTCCCCGATCAGCGGCGTGACTTAAGTGTCCGCCAATGTGGAGCGCGTTTTGACCGGTCGGTAGATTTCGCCCGGTTGATGAATGTTAAACTGATCTGCTTGTAACGAAGGTAAAAGAAAATAACCGATCGGGCCGCCGCATGCAAACGGTCGAGCAATCATCGATCGTATATACATTAAACTTTCTCGCTCGCAGGCGGTTGAATTAATTTTACAACCATAAAATTTACATAGAAATGACGACCGAGACTAACCCGCAGGTCGAGCCCCCACTTCGTCTAGAAAATACAAAAAATAGGCTAATGCCTAAAAAGAACGAGGTGCTCGGAATTCCAAGTCCCCTCGATTAGCCGACCAGCTGTTGTCTCTAATCGGTATGTACCCGGCCGTATGATAGCGTTGATGATGTACGGCCCTTCCCAGTTCTGAGCTAGCTTTCCACCCTCTAAAGGCTGACTGGCCTCCCTTCGTCGTAGAACGTAATCTCCGACTTGAAAATAACGAGGGTTGACCCGAACGTCTTTCGAACTCTTGACACGTTTTTGGTACTCGGCCATACGCCGAGCGGCTAGCTCTCGCTTTTCCTCGACCCCATCAAGGTCCACGGCCATCGCGTGTTCGTTCTCTTCCGCATTATAGGTTCTCTCTCGATCGGTCGGAATCCAGGCCTCGATCGGAAGTCGGGCCTCAGCTCCATAAACCAGGGCGAAAGGGGTCTCCAAAGTAGCTTCCCTCGGGGTCGTCCGATAAGTCCATAAGACATATGGCAACTCATCGGCCCAACTACGACCAGCCGAGTGTAACTTCTTTTTCAGACCTACCAAAATCGTCCGGTTCGCGTTCTCCACTTGTCCGTTTCCCTGAGGGTAAGCCACCGACGACCGGACGTGAGTCGTCCCGATCGTGGCCAGGAAGTTCTGGAAATATTGGCTTACGAATTGGCGGCCGTTGTCGCTGATGAGATGCACGGGCACACCGAAGCGGGAAACCACATTGCGCCAAAGGAAGCGAGCACATTGCTGAGAGGTAATTGTGGCTAAGGGCTCGGCTTCTATCCACTTGGAGAAGTAATCTATGGCGACGATCACGAACTTTCTGCGACCAGAGAGTTGAGGGAAAGGGCCCAAGATGTCTACCCCCCACCTAGCGAAGGGAACTGCGGTCGTGACCGGTTGATAGAAGGTTGCCGGTCGTCCAGGCATCCGGGCGTACAGTTGGCACGTCTCACATTCCCGAGCTAACTTGTCACAGTCTAGCTGGAGGGACGGCCAATAGTACCCGATTAGCATGATACGACGGGCCAGGGACCGGCCTCCTTGATGCGAAGAGCAAATTCCCGAGTATAGCTCCTTCATGACTAACTCGGCCTCGAACGCGGTCAAGCAATGCATAAGAGGGCCTCCATACGATCGCCGATAAAGACGACCATCCAAGACTTGGAACCTCGGGGCTCTCAGCTTGGCTTTTCGAGCACGCTGTGGGTCGTCTGGGAGTCGACCGTGCTCGAGGTATTCCTTCAGATCGGCGATCCAGCTGTCCTCCACCGGTTGGATTGGATTGACCGGCAGGCGATGGATACTGTGCTTGGGGATCACCAAGATCCGAGCTATCTTCGACATGTGTTCCGGGGCGTCTTGGGCCAGTTTGGATAAGATATCCGCATCAGCGTTATCCAACCGGGGTATGTGTCGGACGGTATACCCCCGGAACTGAGCGAGCTTTTCCATGGCAAGGTCTCGGTACAACTGCAAACGCTCACCATTGACTTCATAGTCCTCGAGAAATTGCCCGACCACGAGCGCAGAATCTATTTGGGCTCGGATGTATCCAGCCCCCAAGTCCCGAGCGCATTGCAAGCCATTTACAAATGCCTCATACTCGGCTTCGTTGTTGGTCGGGTGGAACTGATACATGAGAGCAAAATAGACTTTGAATCCTTCTGGGCTCGTGACTACTACTCCTCCCCCTGCTCCTTTTTTGCTACTTGACCCGTCAGTAGCCAACGACCACCACTCAGCCTCGGGATCCGCAACCTCAGGAGGCCGGGTATCCCGGGCGGTGCACTCAACCAAGAAGTCCGCAAGAGCTTGACCTTTAATAGCCGGTCTTGGTCGGTATTCGATCGCGTACTGGGTCAACATTAACGCCCATTTGACTAGGCGACCTGATGATGAAGCAGTTCGGAGGACTGGACCGATCGGCTGATCGGTCAACACGCAAATTGCCCGACCCTGGAAGTAGGGAGCCAACTTCTTCGCGGCAACGTATAAGGCATAGACGACCTTCTCCAGCCGGGAGTACCGGAGCTCGGGACCATGTAGCGCGTGGCTTACATAATACACCGGTCGCTGGACCCCTTCCGGATCGGTTCGGCACAATACTGCGCTTACTGCGCGATCGGACACGGCGAGGTATACGTCCAGCTCTTCGCCGAGCTCGGGCTTTGAGAGCACGATTGGTGACATGAGATATTCCTTCAGCTCGTCAAAAGCCACTCGGCATTCTTCGTTCCAGACGAATCCGTTAACCTTCCGCAATACCTTGAAGAAAGGTAAAGCGCGCTCGGCTAGCTTGGAGAGAAACCGGCTGAGGGCTGCCAACCGACCGGTCAATTGCTGGACTTCCCGAACGGTGGAAGGCGGTTGCATGTCCAGAATCGCTTTTACTTTGGCCGGGTTAGGCTCGATTCCTCTCTTGGTCATCATATAGCCGAGGAATTTGCCGGTCTGAACCGCGAATGTACACTTGGTCGGGTTCAGCCGCAACTGGTACTTCCTCATGATCTGGAAGCACTCCCGAAGGTCCCGAGTGTGGTCGGATCGGTCCCGACTCTTGACCAACATATCGTCGATGTAAGCTTCCATCGTTCGGCCCAGCAGATCAGCAAAGAGCATGTTGACCATCCTCTGGTAGGTGGCTCCTGCGTTCCGCAGACCGAACGGCATCACTCGGTAACAATACAGCCCATCCGGGGTCACGAAGGCTGTCTTGCTCTCGTCTTCATGGTGCATCATGATCTGATGATACCCCTTGAAGGCATCCATGAAGCTCATTAACTCGGCCCCGGCCGTCTCGTCGACCATCTGGTGAATGCTCGGTAGAGGATACGGGTCGAGCGGACGGGCTTTGTTAAGGTCCGTGAAGTCGATACACATCCTCCAAGCTGGGGGCTTAGGAACAAGAACGATATTTGCCACCCACTCGGGATAAATCACCGGACGGATGTGCTCGATTGCCGCCATCTTTTTGACTTCCTCCCTGACAAACTCACGGCGATCGGAGGAAAGGTGTCGTGTTTTCTGCACGACCGGCTTTGCTGCGGGATCGACGGCTAACTTGTGACAGATGACCGATCGGTCGATCCCGGGCATGTCTTCGGGCCCCCACGCAAAGATATCAGCATACTCCCGGAGTATGGCCAAAACTTCCGCTCGAAGCTCGGGGGTGAGGGTTCGGCCAATATTTATCTTCCTGTCCGGGTGGTCCTCGGACAGGGGAACTTCTTCTATCTCTTCGGAAGGCTCGGGCTGCTCCTTCCGTTCCTTAGCCTCTTCTTTGGCTATAGTGTTCACCCGGGAAGATGGACCGGAATCACGTCGATTAACCGCTCGGGTGTAACACTTCCGGGCGGATTGGACATCGCCACGGACCACGCCGACCCCGTTAGGGGTGGGGAATTTCATGCACAGGTGGGGCATAGAAATTATCCCACCGATCTTCATAATGGCGGGTCGGCCCAAGATAATGTTGTGGACGCAATGGAGGTTGACCACAACAAACTCCAGCTCCGTTTGGATCGACTTTGGAGGCGTGCCGATCTCAACCGGGAGCGTTATTTTTCCCTCGGGGTAAATAAGAGCCCCGGTAAATCCTGACAGTGGTACACCGACCGGAGTCAGCTCCTTCCTGTCGATGCCAAGCTTCTCAAAGACGTCCAAGTATAGGACGTTCACACTGCTGCCCGTGTCAACCATAACCCTTTGGACGTCCGTCCCCTTAACGTCGATCGTGACCACGAGCGCCTCCATGCCATGGTCGCTGCTGCTAGGTTGGTCCTCAAGGGTGAAGGTTATGGGCTCCATCTTCTGCCTCTTCCCGGTCTCCCGGGAATCCACTACTACGACCGGGCAATTAGTCCGCGGTCGGGAAGCATCTTCCAGCCCACCAAAAATGACGTGGATGGTAGGCTTTCCGGACGGGCGGCTACCGGACGGAGGGTCAGGGTCCCGTCGGTCATCATGACGATCGTCCCTTCGATCGTCTCTTCGGTCCTGACCCGACCGATCGGAGCGGTGATGAGAACGCCTATGGTCTCTCCGGTCGGTATTTCTCTTGCTGTCTTCTCTCTTCCCCACGCACTTGTCCAATTTTCCCAGATTGAGCAAATCTTCCAACAATTGGCGCAAGTGGGTACACTCCTCGGTGTCATGCCCGGCGCATCGGTGGTAAGCACAATGCTTACTCTTGTCGGGGCCGTCTCGATCGGGATGGGGAAGTTTGATGAGATTGCAGGACTGGGCGTATTGCATGGCCTCCGCTGCGGATCGGTTCAAGGCCGTAAACTCGCCCTGCCTGGTGCGGGGTCGGGGATTGTCATCTCCCGATCGATGTTCCGCCCGGCCGGCCGGTTTACGGGACGAAGAGCCGACCTCCTGCGAGCGCTTGACGGCATTCGCCTCACCTGCGTTGGCATAATCAGTGACCCTTCGTAGGGCCTCCTCATAGGTGGTCGGGGGGTGGAGGATAAAATCCTGGTATAGATACCCCGCCCGGAGGGAGATGTGAAGCATGTGAGTGGCGGTCGCATCATCCATGGGCTCGACCTCCCCGACCGCCGCCTTCCACTTGATGAGGAAGTCGGTCAAGCTTTCCCCTTCGAGCTGCTTGGCCTTTTCGAGGTACATATAGGACTTCCTCACCACTTTGGAAGTAATGAACTTCCGTACAAACTTGACCGCCAGGGTCTCAAATTTGTCGATTGACCCCGGCTGCAGGGTTCGGAACCATTCTGCCGCCCGACCGGTGAGCGTTGAGTAGAAGGCCCTGAACATCACGGCGTCTGAAACGCCCTTCAGCATCATATTGCTGAAGAAATCATTCACGTGAGCCTCAGGGTCTGTCCGACCGTCGTAACTCTTCTCTCCCGAGACCTTTAAGTCGAGCGGATAAGGCTGAGCCATTACCGCTGCTGTGAAAGGCGTCTGGTGTAGGGTCGACCGGGGGTGCTGTAGGATACGCACTCCTGAGCTGCGCAACTTCAGCCTGGAGGTTGTAGATCAATCCTCGGGTTTCGTTGAGCTCGGCGGCTTGAGCGGCTTGGGCTGTATCCCGAGCGCGTCGTCGTCGGTGAGATCTCGACCCGCTATACCCGGATGAAGCCTCGTGGCTAGCTTCCTGCATTTGTACGTCCTCTTGCCCGCGATTCGGGTCTTGGGGTCCCAGACGCTGGCGCATCTCTGGTCGGAGACGATTGAAAGCTACCGCTCGGGCAACCTCTTCAGGGTCCTCCGCTTGAACGGCCTGAGCTGGTGCCTCCATCGCATCAGCACCGCCCGACCCCAACCGCGAGTGAGCCGAGCGTCGAGCCCGGGAAGTGGACTGACGCTGCGGCTCTACTTGTGCGGTCGGTTGTACTGGAGGGGCGGCGGCTGGAGCTGTATAGGCAGGCGTATATGGTGGATAACCAACCGGGGAAGTGTAGCACATCGGTTGGCCTGGCCAATACCCGTACGGTGGAGGTGGGACCGGGTACGGATACTGGACGGGATACATCATCGGCTGCTGCTGGTATGGCAGACCGGGTGGTGGGTATCCCGGTTGTATGTAATTCACCGGCTGCTGGGCGGCCGGGTATGTATTCGACGGATGTGGTGGTGAGAGATTGAGGTTGAGGTCCATTGTCTGACCCTGCTGTTGGGTAGCATAGTGGTCGGAGGAGCTCGCCGCATCCGCCTGGTCGTCGGCGAAGTTGTTGTGTGCCCACGGATACATGTCGATATGGTGATCGGGTGCTCGTCATGACGTTGGTTTCTTGCACGGGTCCCCACAGACGGCGCCAAAATGATACTGCTAATTATGGGTAAGCAATATAGAATAACACGAGACCAATTAAAGCAAGTAAAATCTTTATTGATCACGGTAAAGGCCCTAAGTACAATCTACTTGGTTGCTCTGAGTACCGACTGAGTGCGGTCGGGATTCTCTAATAACAACCTATCGATCGTCCCAAAAGTCCCTTACACTGTAGCTACTGTGGGTATTTATAGCCGCTATGCCGGGGACAGGATTCCAGCCGTTCGGCATGTCCTCCACGTAGCCACCACGTGTCATCCTCCCGGGTGCCCTGCCTGTCGATGTAAAGAGCCGCCACGTGTCCTTCGTCAGCTCTTTCGCCAAAGGGCTACCGCTCGGTGGTCGACACCGTTGCTCGGGCAACTCTGGTCGGTCTACGACCGGGTTCTTCTCGTGGAGCCCGACCTGTTACCTGCAAAGACAAGGAGAAAGAGACAAAGGCTCCTCGGTCGTGGTGAAGCTATGTCGGTCGGGATATTCCCTACCAAGAACTTTATGTTCATAATTTTTGAACTTCATATTCACAATTATTGAAATCTATATTCACAATTACAGAACTCTGTTCATAATTATAGAACTCTAATTGGATAATAATTCACATTGTAAGGTGGATTCAGTCCATGACATAACTATTGTTGAATATGTGAATTCAACTTAATTAATTACACAACTTGTGATTCCAAAAAAGTTAGTTACACAACTTGTCGCAGTTGACAAAGAATGACACAAAATTAAGCAATTGTTTTAATTCTAGACATTCGTCCAAAATTTATGTATCTGCTGTTGTCCTATTATATATTTGCAGTTAACAATTATGTGTTTATAAATAAATTAATTGTACATAACATATTAATTACAAACACATAATATGATAATTACATACATAATATGTTAAATGCAAACACATAATATTTTTATTAGTTAACATATTATGTGTCTGCAGTTAACATATTATGTGTTTGTAGGTAAAGTGTTATGTAGCGTTTCAATTTATTTACAAACGCATAAACTGTAATGATATATAAAAAATATGTCAAATGCAAACACATAATCTGAAAATTATTTTGGATTAAAATTCACAATGTAAGCTAGGCCTTGATCCATGTATAATTTGCCCAAAATTAAATTTTTTTTGAAAGGACCCAAACTTAATTATTCATGCCATTTTTCTTTCTCTCTTTAATGAAATTAAAATTCCATAATGGCTGCCGGCTGCCTAACTTGGTTTCATTCTTTCTTCAACCCATTTGACGGTGTTGTTGTTGTTGTTGTTTTTTTTTTTTTTTTTTTTTTTTTTTTTTTTTTTTTGAGATAATATATATAAAAAAATGCCCTCTAAAGATCCTCATCTAGTGGAGGCTATAGCCATGAAGGAAGCTCTCTTGGATTCTCGAACAAGGTTGTTCTAATATTGTGTTGAGATCGGACTGTCAAATGATTTGCAGATTCCTCAATAATGATTTACCAGACTATTCTTATGCAGGTTGTATCTTCAATTAGTGTCGGGTCTTAAAACGACACTTTGAATCAGTGTCCATTCAGTATGAGAATCGATCAGTGAATAAGCTTGCTCATTGTTAGCCGGAGTTGCTTGTTCTCAACCTGGTCATCTTTCTTATTTTTCTACTATTCCAGCTTGTATTGAACATCTTATTGCTTGATTTTAATGAAGTTATTTTTCTTTTAAAAAAAAAAATCCCCTGACCTCTTGAGTATATATAATTTTTACTTTAGTCATCGACTATCAATTCATCTAAAATATTCTTTAACTATAAAAGGAATTTACTCATTTTAGTACATCAGATGATAAAATTGAGTAAATCTTTTTTTTTTTTTTTTTGAATTTACCGACCTATTCAAGAGGGAGCAATTATGATGAAGACCACACTCAATGTAGGCTTGGCTCTACACTAGTATAAGTAGGAAACCATGATTTTTTTTTGTGGTGTAAAAATCGAGGTGGTCCGGGTTTTTCTCTGTCCGAGGCTATCTCGGAATTCTCTATCACAAAGAGAGTTCATTTGTCAATTGAGCTACCCCATTGGGTTGCCAAGGGCATGCACTAATTCTTGTAATCAACACTCTAAGCAATACTAACTATGATTACTTTCCAAATATTATCCGATGACATATTTACCATCAGTGTGCATTAGAAAAACCATTCTCATGTATAATAGTCAATGAATCACACGAAAGAGATGAACCGCACTAGGAAGATCTTGTTAATTAGATGGGCGACTGAGAGGATGTTGGCAAAAATTGAACTTGTAATCATTAGGTATATATGGAGTCATGCATTCATGCTCTACCCATTCAACTACCCTTTTAGAACAAATACAAAAATTTCTATTAATATTTTTTTAATGAATTAATATTTGATGACCAAATTAGGAATTATAACATGGTCAAATGATCATTTTAAGTATTGATTTTTTTTTTTTGGGGGGTGGGGCGGTGAAACAACTTTCATTATCAAGTGATAAATTTATTAGTATTAATTCGTGGTACAAAAAGTCAATAATATTCCACTTAACATATGTGATGCATTTATATATATTAATTTTACTATAAACATAGGATTTAATTATATGTCGATTTAACCATATATGTCGGTCCATGCAGAACAAACTCAATTACTAATGGTGCAAAATTTCTTCCTTTGAATTAATTAGGAGAAACCCACTAACAGTTTCGTTATATCGTGAATCGAATTCATCATGTACATTATAGACCTTAGCCCGGATATTATATTTGTTGTTAACATATTATGTAACTCATTTTATTTCCTTATATTCACATATCATGAATTTTGAACAATGTACTCAAATGTAACGTGGACGCTTCTGTTTTGAGTAATGGTGCTGGCTTTGGCGCTGTGATGCGTGACCATGAGGGTGCATTTGTTGCAGCTAAATGTGGACAATTAGTAGGTGAGGAGGATCCGTTTATCTGGGAGTCAAGGAGGCTTTGGTTTGGATTAAGACGCAAGGTTACAGCAATGTTAATTTAGAATCAGACTGTTTAAATTTTTGTACTGCTTTCAATTCGAGTTTTTCTGATTTTTCTTATGCTGGGTTGTTTGTGAAGCAATGTAAGTCGATTGCTAGCGATATTGGGAATGTTACTGTATCCCATATTAGGAGGTCAGCGAATCGTGTGGCTCATGAGCTTGCTCAGGCGACCGTTTCTAAGTCTGTCTCAGTAGTGTGGACTGGTGTTCCACCTGATTGTATTACGCACTTATTCTGATTAGTAATGGAATCTTCGTTTTTGCGTTAAAAAAAAAAAAAATCGTGCAAAATTTCTTCCTTTGAATTAATTAGGAGAAACCCACTAATAGTTTCGTTATATCGTGAATCGAATTCATCATGTACATTATAGACCTTAGCCCGGAAATTATATTTGTTGTTAACATATTATGTAATTCATTTTATTTCCTTATATTCACATATCATGAATTTTGAACAATAATGTTAAATTATGTACATAATATATTAACTGCATATACATAATTTGTATCATAATTTATAATGTGTATGATAAACTGATACACAATATAACTTGAATTAGCTATATAGGTATGAGTTAGGCCTATAAACGAGCCGAGTTGAACACAAACTCAATCAAACCTTAAAATTGAAATTCGAACTCAGCTCGATTGACACTAATGTTTGAGCTCTAGCTTGTTTGAGATAAACTAGATTGGCTCGTCAATCTGTACGCAGATTTCAAGCCTTCGTCGTCGTCAGCCTTGAGGCTTGGCTACATTATATTGTCTTTTGCTAGATTCGCCGTTGACCGTCGGATTCGCAATGAGTCATCGATTGTCTCTCGCAAGCAACTTCACTCATTGCACACCTAGTGTGGATTATTTCTCATTTTAATTAATTTTCGGAACAAGTATCAAATATGTCACTGAGCTTATTTTTTTTTGTGCAATTGAGTTATTGAATTTAAAAAGTGCGCAATTTTACCATCAAACAAGCAGAATATGTGTAATTGAGACATTTATATGATTTCTTTTAATGTAATTTAAATTAAAAATATTTCGATCTTTCATCTCAACTAATATGATTTAGGAAAAACAAATCTTAGTATATACCATGTTATCCTATCCATCCATGCAATTAATTTGATCGAATTTTACTGGGAAAAAAAATTATCACAATTGAACATATTTTACTTGGCAATAACGCTTCCATTGAGACAACTTACAACCTCCCATATAGGAGTCCAACTCGGGTACCATATGTGCACAAGGTGCTTAACATTTTACTTGCTGATTTAATTGCATATTTTTTAAGTTTAATATATATATAATCTAATTACATAAAAACTAGGAGTATAATTTTAGTGAACTATTTTACACTTTTTCTTAAATTTAAAGAAAATTAATTTCTCATGGCTTCCTCAGCTAACGTCAACATCTATAAAAACCCATGCATGCATTCATTCACCAGTCACCACTACAACTCATTCCAAACATGGCCGCACCAAAAAAGTGTGCCATTCCCGCGTTTACTGCCAATTCTGCTGATCCTAATGGCGTCTGTCGCGGCAGCATCGTGGTGGCAGAAGCTCGTAGTCTCTTAAACCTCAACCCTCGGAACCCACCCCCTCCTCCGCCACCTCCGCCACCCCCGCCTCCCCCAGTAGTGATTCTTCCGCGCTGCCATCAGTACTGCCTCCGGTGAACATCCCGCCGCTGCCATCAGTACTGCCTCCGGTGAACATCCCGCCGCTGCCATCAGTGACTCCGGTGAGCATTCCGCCGCTGCCATCACTGCCTCCGGTGAACATCCCGCCGCTGCCATCACTGCCTCCGGTGAACATCCCGCCGCTGCCATCAGTGCCTTCAGTGACTCTTCCTCCAGCGAGTCTTCCGCCGCTGCCATCAGTGCCTCCAGTGCGTCTTCCATTAGTGCCTCCAGTGACTCTTCCTCTTCCTCTTCCTCTTCCTCTTCCTCCACTGCGTCTTCCAGTACTGCCTCCAGTGCGTCTTCCGCCGCTGCCATCCACTGGTGCCTCCGGTGACAATCCCGCTGTTCCCGCGGCTACCATAAACGATGGAGGACCGTACCGCATTTGAGCTAAGCTCCATGGCTTGCCGGCCCGCCCTATATCGTCTCAAATACTCACTATATATTATCATCTTCTCCGATCCCCTTTGCTTTATATAAGTATCCCTCTCTACTACATATAATATTTTCCTTATTTTACTTTCTATGCCCCTCTGTAGTCCGTACCGTACGCACGTAATAATATTGGAATAAACGGCGAGCCACTTATATATATACATCTTCATATCTATCATTCTACGATTTTATGCCCGCAAACACTATATGGTTTGCTTCAAGAAACATTAATTAGTTGGAACAAGATTAGCTTTCATTTTCATTTTTTAAAAGCAAATTAAAACAAAGCTTCATTGAATTAACAAAATCTAAAATAAAGATGGGAGGAATATAATGGATCCATATGATTCAATTCGACCATCATCAGTTCCATTAAAGCTAGTTCATGAGTAGAAGTTTGACATCAAATTAAATATCACAAGCTCCACAATCTTTTGAAAAACTGATGTGTAATTTAATTATTGTCCACCCTGCGAGAAGTCAATGTTTGTTGCATCCCACTCTAAACAGTTCGCACTCCATACTCCAACCTTATAAAAAATGTATTACATATTTGCATATCAGTGATTCACTTTACTAAGGTGGATCATATAGTCCATGATATAATGATATCAAAACAGCAATATGAAGCCCAAAAGATACTAACTTTCATCAACAGTACGTATAACGTGGTACCTTCTAATCTTCTATTATATTCTATGAATATATTTCCTACTTTTGTAATGGATTGGAATGAAATATTATCACTATATTAAGAAAGTTGGGGATGAAGGTCTAATATGAATTAGGCCTGGGTCGGCCTAGAACCACAAACCTATCAAACTAGGTTGTTTCAATATCTGACATTCACATTCTACTTAAGAGAAAATTTCAATTTTGGGCATGTGACTATTAGGGTATTGTTAATTTTAATCAACGACTTTCAAAACTGTTAATTTAGTACCTTAACTATTCAATTTTTATCAATTTTGGTCACTCCGATCAATTTGCCGGCCAAATCTCGCTGAAATCTTTTAATTAACCAATTAATGTTTATTGTGAGGGGTAATTTAGTCATTTGCTCATCTTTTCTTCTCCTTTGCCCCGGTAGCCATGGAAGACGACGAAGAAACAAGATCCTTCTACGCCGGAGCCGCTCAACCACCAGCGTAGTAACCTTCTCATTTATACGATCATTCACACCTTCCCCCGGCAGACACTCCCGACATTCTTCTCCGACCAACCAACCAGCGCGCCCCGACGGACCAATCCTAGATTTCAACGCTAAAAGAGCGTCGCCGTCGCCGCCGCAGGACCTCATCGCTGGAAAATCAAGAAACACCAACGCTAATGAGCTGAAACGACCCATCTGATGATGACGATGGAGAGAAAAAGAAGAAAAAGCTCAAATCGTTTCAAACTAAAATCAATACATGTATAGTACAGTAATTTAGCTTTATCAGGCATTCAGGGGAAGATCATTATCAAGAACCAAATCTCCAGATCTAAGAAGTATAGGCGTGAGGCTAGTAGGTGACGATTACGATGGAGATGGAGCTTTGTCCATTTTCTGTGCGGAGCCTCTTCCTGGCCGGAATTGGGTTGTCACCGGCGGACAGCTCCGCCACCGTGCTACTGAATTTTCAGGCGGCAAATATCAATATCAATAACCCACGCTGCTGAATTTCCACGGGCTGTCTTGCTATCGGAAATAAATTCTAATTCTAATCGTATTGCTACCTATTCAATCGTGTGCGTTCTCATCTTGAATTCGATCGATTTGACGGAGCCGACGACAATCACTTTCCCCTTTTCGTTTAAACATGAAATGACAATATTACTCCCATCATTAAACAAATTAAACTGAATTAAAAGATTTCGGCGAGATTTGGCCGGCAATTTGGCCGGAGTGACCAAAATTGATAAAAATTGAATAGTCAAGGTACTAAATTAACAGTTTTGAAAGTCGTGGACTAAAATTAACAATACCCCAATAGTCACATGACCAAAATTGAAATTTTCTCTTCTACTTAATTAATTACAGACTCGATTGTCTCTGTTTAATTGCTAGAGAGCGACAGATAATTAAATCTTCAAACCGTTTTTCTCTCTCTTAATTGAAAATGCCGTAATGACTGCGGCTTCCCCAACTCCGTACCTTTCTTTTTCAGGAATACTTTTTTTTTTTTTTTTTTTTTTTTTTTTTGTTGTTGTTGTTGTTGTTGTATATATACCACATCAAATGTATGAGACTAATTTATATTTAGTTTTGATCACACTAATTCAATCATTCTTCCAAAAGGCTGAACCCCAACCCTAAGGGCCCCCACAACCCCGACCTAACAGAGCATTTGGGAGGATACACTAGATTCAATCATTATTGTATGGACAATAGTTCACGCAAGTTGTGTGGGTCATATTTTGTCTATTGTAAAATAATGTATAGTACATAATGTACATTTAATACAAAAATAATGTACATTCAGTACAAAAAATAATATACATTATATTCAGGAGATATACATTATTATTGTTCTAAGTGAATATTATATTGTATAATGTACATTTAGTATATTAATTAAAAATGTACTTTTTGTTATGGTGCACAAAATAATTTGCCCATTACATTATTCTTGGCTTGTAGTTTGTATTGGGCATTTAATTTGCTCATCGATCAATTGTTTTAAACTATTAAGCTTAATTAGATGGTGAATATATTAGACCTTACCTAAGTTTTTAAGCCCAAGAGGCTGGCCTAGTGCAGACCCAAGGCAAAACATGCAGATTAAGGGCCAATCTTGGGTTGATGGTAAATTTTATTGTGGATCATAGTCTACACATTCACAGAACAATCGTTATGCGTTGGACCTGTGTAACAGTGCCGTTAGGCACTGTTATTTCCTTCCCTTTTTTTTTTTTTTTTTTTTTTTAATTTCAGACCGCTTCATTGTAAGAGTATATGTTCATAATTTTATTCCTATATGTTAATAACTATACATTCATAACTTCATAACTGTACGTTCATAACTCTATAACTGTATATTCATAACTCCATAACTGTATATTCATAACTCCATAATTGTACATTCATAATTTTCGAATCTCTATGTTCACAATTTTAGAGCTCTATGTTCATAATTTTATCACTATATGTTCATAATTGTAAGTTCATAATGTTAGAGCTCTTTGTTCATAATTCGATCAATAACTGTACATTCATAATTCCATACTGTAGATTCATAATCTCATAACTGTAGATTCATAACTCCATAACTGTAGATTCATAACTCTATAACTGTACATTCATAACTCCATAACTGTACATTCATAATCTTCGAAGCTCTATATTCACAATTTTAAAGCTCCATGGTCATAATTTTATCACTATATATGTTCATAATTGTAAGTTCATAATGTTAGAGCTCTGTGTTCATAATATAATTTTATAATTGCATAACTGTATATTCATAACGGCATAACTGTACATTCATAACGGCATAACTGTACATTCATAACGGCATAACTGTACATTCATAATCCAAAAAAAAAAATAACGCCGTTAACGGCAAAACACGCACGATTTTTTTTTTTTTATAACTAAATGACGCGTTTTTTTTTAAAAACGACGTCGTTTTGGGCCCGTGTCCACAATTCAATGTGGACACGGGTCCAGGGCATAATTTGCCTTCACAGAAATTGTGAACTTTATGCATAGACATGATTTATTGAATATAAAAAAATTTAAGTAAAGGGAAGTGACGTGCTAAACTGCTAAATAAACCCAATTATGCTGCCTCCACAAAAAATGAACTTCATTTACAACAAAAATAGCCTAAAATATACATATCTGTTGTAATTATATATTAATGGTGACCATTATTTTGTAACGTTTGTAACAGACATATTAATGTCTCATTATGTATGCCATTATTACTCTATATTATATATGTGTGTAATCCTTTTGTAAGATGAAGCCATGGAAATGAAATTATATCACTCCCTTCTCCTTCTCTATTACTTTTCTTTCTACTACCTTTGATCAATGAGTTATTCTTTGAGCAATGAGCTAATGGCTTACAACACGTTATCGGCACTTGCAACTAACATACTTCTCGGTGAACGGTATGCTAATTTTTCTTATCATTCCTAATAATTGTTCAAATTGCATACTTACACTCTACAATCTTGTTGATTTGAAGTATATCCTTTAAAATATACATGCGATTTGTATTAGTACAGTATGAATGTTTGTATATGCTATGATATCTACCTAGTTGAATATGCATATCTTTTGTTTTCATCTTATACATACTACAAATTCAAGATTGTAGTAAGTTTGGCTGAGTGAAAACTGTTTTATCCACTCGCATATGCCATTAATGAAGAACAAGAAATCTTGTGTTTTCGAAAAAAAGAGGTGTATATTCGATATGCCATATTATATATACCTCCTTCGAACAATTATTTTTGTTTCGAAAACTGTTTTTTTTCAGATTGTAATACAAATTTCTGAAATATTTATCCTTATTCTCAAAAATTTATATAATTCAAAAGTAAATCACAGCCTGAGATTTCAACGTGAATTGCGGAATAAATAGCAGATTTTGTACAAATCTGAGAGAATTGTTTCGATCTTTTCGAAACATATATAAATAATTTTATACCTAATGGATTCAACTGAAATCAACAAACTTCATTGTTGAGCTGATTTCTCGCCCATGAGGCTAGGCTTCCCGGCTCTCATTCCGGCAGACGGTGGAGCTGCGGTTGTTTTCTCCGGTTTGGCGCCGGCGATGGTGAGAGAGGGTGGAGACCGAGACGGTGGCGAGCGGACGTGCTGGCTCCGGCCGGACTCCCTTTCGACGTCTCTCCCTTTCTTGCATGTTTTCTCGGTTTTATTAAGCTGCTGCGTTTTGACTTTTGAATTATGTGAAGGCAGCTAGGGTTGAGGAGACTAGGTTTAATCCATAACAGGGAATATGGCCTTGGGCCGGGTCTGGCCCAATTCAGCCAGACCCGGGCTTATTAATACAAATGTTTTGAACTTATATTGCTGGACTCATTTATTTGAACAAAATGGATGGATTATTATGTTGGCCAAAACTGGCCCATTTGACTAATTAGTTTGGGTCAATTTGGTTTATTTAGAGCATTAGGGCTTGCTTTAAATTCTAGACCCATTTAATTTAACATTTGGGCTTAGTTTTTCCTTTTTTGGATTAACCCAGTTTCTTAAAATTTTTTTTCCCATCATTTATTTTTTGGTCCGTGTTTATATATTTATTTAAGGTTTTTGTACTATCCTTAAATCCAGGTCTGCTCATATATTTAAATTGCTATTATTGTGCAATTTATTTGTTCAATATGATTTCATATGCATATGTTGTCCTTTTAAGCATAAATAGTTTTTAATTATGCGGACTATATGCTTCAGAATTGGACCTCGAGCTTAGCCAGGCTTAGTATGCATTTTCTTTAAACGAAATCCAGATCATGGAAATGTTATTACCAAGTGTGAATTGCATTCAAAAAAAAAAAAGTGTGAATTTATCGAGCTTGGTCTCAACGGGAGCAATTATTCAGAAGTCCACATGTGATGAGGCCTTGAAAGTTAAAAGCCCAATTTTTTTTTCTCTCGCCACCATTTGATCAATGACTTGAAAAATGAATATCTTTCTAAAAAGGACCCTTATGCCTTATAGAAGTCCTCGAAAGATAAATTTGACTAGTACATATTCAATGGTCCTTTCTAAAATCGCAATTAGACTGCCTTACCTCGATCTTTCAAAATTTTAAATCAAATGCCTGATTCTAAATCAACTATACGCAAACCTGCGTCCCATCTAACATTTAAGTCTCTGGCATGAATTTGCTTGCTGAGACCTTGTCTTCTTTTCCACACCACCCTCCTCTTAGGTATATAAGGATGGATAACTTTGGTGTTAGCTGAATCTCTACTAAACCAAAGCTCTCAGATATAATAGAGGTTTGTTCGGAAGGCAAGTTAAGCATTTTTGGAGGAAATAATTTTTTGGGGACCTTCAAAAATTGAATAACCAATATCCTGATCAACTACATATCACATACGCTAGTACATGATGCATTTCCCAATCTGCGTTCAATTTTTTTTAGTATGCAACCCTTCTCGCTATATCCTATTATGAGAAATCAACCGTGATGTTGGTTGCATTATAAGATTTTTTCTCGCATTAGGGGGAGATTTGAAATTTATAATTAATTAAATGCCGGGAAATTGATAAAAATCTTCAAACCCATGTACTAGCCTTAGAGAACCAGAAGTTCGGTCATGGAACAAATTATCTGCTAGAAATCTCAATGAGTGACTAAGTCCATAGAAAATATTTTAAGAGTTGAAATCCCCAACTAGGACTAAAAATCTCTACCATTATGCCAGAAGCATATATTGATTTAAGAATTTACAAAACTAGATCTAGTATAGAAATTTCGTCACTCCAGAAATATAGAAATTTTATCCTGAAGATATTCGTCTAGAAGGCGAAAACCCCCAGTAAAATTGTAGGTGCACCAAATAACTAAAATACTGGGAAGCGGAACAACCAAATCCAAATACTTTTGGGAAATGTCATATATTTGGTTGATACAAAATTGCCATGTGTATAAAAGATATTTACAAAGCTGTTACAGTTGTCGACAACATATTTTGCCTCTATTGCTCATAAAATCTGGATCCAGAAATGAAAATAGTAGTATAACGCATGCAGCGTGCTAACTGTTTTCATAGAAAATAGCAATTAAGGCATACAAATCAGAATTCGCTAATAAATTAAGGCGAGTGGAGGGTTTTCGCAGAGACCCAATATTAGTCATGGCTTTATATTCCGCTATTCAATAAAACTAGCAGTAAATAAATTAGATATGTAGCTAATAGTTATAGTTATCACATATTTATATGGGTAACTTGTTATATGAATTTTGTCAAAATGTGATGAATGAAAATCACAAAATAAGAAATATAAAAGTTAGTAAGTTACTAACTATGATCTTTGTTATAATCAATATAAATTGACTAAAGGTATTTCTCCCCCAGAACAAAGTATGAAAATACATTATCATCAACATGCCTAGTAATGTTATATGTGATTAGGAAACTCAAATATCGTTTCCTCTTGGAAATATCCTAAATATATCATCTAGTTTATCTTGAAAATCCCTAATGGATTATAATTCCCGAAATGAGGATTTATTTAAATGTCATTATTTACTTTTTAGAGAGTTGCGAATGGGGTTATTATCCTCATATAGAAGGAATAATATGTACCATTATGTGCTCAATAAAGAGTTGATAATGGACTTATTTATTATCTCACTCAATATTTATGGTGTAAACATCAATGAAATATATAAAGAGTTTGATGATGTTAAGTATGAGAT
>NW_017618172.1:0-17742 GCF_001879475.1 Ipomoea nil | reverse complement strand
CTACATCGTCTAAACTCAAAACCACAGTGTCAGGATTAGGTTATTCAGAAAAATTAAATCTCTTATTTTTAATGCAATGCGACTATTTCGGAAGTATTTGAAGCTGCACTCAAACTCATACATTCTTAATAGGCTTTAAGATACCGACATTTACAAAATTCTTGAAAGAAGGAAAGGGAAGAAGGCGAGGGATATTTGTAGTAAAGGAGCGATATAATCAATCTCAATGGCGAGTATAACTTAACAACGACATGAAGTTCCAAACATGTTAATGGCATCTAAATTCTTTTTCCTAGTATACGCCGCCACATAGGAGACCCTCTTTTTTGTTTTCTCTCGTACAGAGGATCCATAAGGAAGTATCGCTATCAGAAACATTGAGTATCTTGATGTCCCAATATTCCGCTCGATAGAGACACGACCACTATTTCCTTTTTTACAACAAGGACATTAATAGCACCAAGTACTTAACATATTTCTAAATCCTTAGATCCAATTGCCTCCCAAAAGTCCCTTACATATTTGCTCACAATCCTCAGCAAACACATTTCTAATAGCCTTTTACATTATTTTAAAAGCCTTTTGGACTAGAATGCAAAATTAAAACACATTTCAAATGTCTGCGGGCATGGCATTGTACGGTGATTTTAGGGTGAGTAAGTTATTTTAAGTGTCGGAATCTTGTATAGTGAGGTCAATTGTTCTTATTTTTTCAATCCTTCATTCATTCCTTTTAAAAATTAATAATTAGAGAAAAACGCTTGCAACGCAACTATTGACCGTCGTCAACACTCGGCATTCTTTAAAGCATGTTTGAGCGATTTTACAAATCTTGGCCTTCTCTTAGCTCTTTGGGCCGATGAGTTTGTTGCAAAATAGATCCAATTCTGTTGGTCCAATTGCACATTTTTGACATTGCAAAATGTGGCCAGTCATCAGCAAACAACAGCATTGAACTGCAAAAGTTGTCAGCAATTATACGTATTTGGTTAATGAAGCATTGAGGAAGACATGTTAGCGATATCACCCAAAATCGGGTGTATGTATTTATCCCAAACAAGACAACCTACATATGCCTACGTCCAATGTACTTGTGTTATTTCTCTTTGATTATTGAAGAAGTGTTTCCTTGTACTCTTGAGGCACAGTAACCAATCTCGATGTAACCTTGCCATATTGGCCATAGTCTTCTTTTAGCAAGTAGTTTGCAATGCTGGCATCTACAATTGTAAACTATGTTTTTTGGTTCAAAGGTATAGAAATAACTCTTCGTTTACCGCTATTGAAGCATTTCATTAATGATCCTCGATTGGAGAAGAATGGCCAAGGTATGTCATCTACACAAATATTCTACGGTTTCAACATGAATGGTGGATGGTTCATGTTTCATGGCTGCTTCGGGCTCTCACTGCTTCTGCTGTTGTTAATAATCTTGGACATGTTCTTTGATTTTGAGCTTTCGGCTTTGTGGAGATTCCCAGAGCTTTGGGGTTGCACTTTCTGTTTGGGTAGAGAAGCTTCTTAGTTGTATCTCAATTGTAATCCTCAGCTCTGAGCGCAAAGTCTCCTGATTTTTGATTGCAGTGACGGAGTGGGACACGTTGTTTGTATTTCTTTCTCGAAAGGTTTGCAAAGAAGAAAGCTTCTCAAACAGAGAATTCAATGGTTGTTCAGCATGAAGGACACTCTTGTGGTTTTGGTTTCGGAAGTCAGGTCGATTGTTGCCATTAGAGAGCCATGCAACACAAGCCATCTTTTTTATGTTTTTCTCTCAAGTACTTTTCTGGCTGATATGTTTGAGTAATTGATGAGAAGTGTATATATGTTTGAAGGCATTAAATATGTGAGCTAGTGGTCTCTCGTGCCTATGTAGCTGCTTTAATTTTTACAATTTTTTTATGCAATCATACAATCAGCAAAATGTTAAGCACATGAACAGTCCATACTGATATTAAAAGTCAATTATGCCCAAATTATTGACTCGTGATACAGAGATTAGGATATGATATCTTTTTTGCAAACACAATACTCATCGTCATGAGTATATCCAATATTAATGTAGACTGTCAAAATAGGCTTTACGCCGCCTACGCTTAATAGCCCGTCCTGCCAAAAAGACGGGATGGCCATTGAATTTTTATTGGCCCCTTTTTTGAAGTGGGCTTATTTTAGCCGGCGTCACATGAAATGGGCGGGCTTGGAGGGCTGACGAGGCCGAGAATCGCTACATGTATACATTATAAATCTATAGTGATAAGATTCAGGTGCAGTTGACTTCCTGTGCGTGTGCGTAAGGAGCACCTTACATTAAATGGCGACTTATGTATACAAACACGCTTAAGAACAAACAAAAACATGTTAAGAACAAATCGACTTAGAAAACAACAAAGACTTAAAACATAACAGCACTAGGTTTAAAAATGCGTTCACCAGTTTACACAATTACGCCCTTAAGCATTAAATTGTACCTTTAAGGAAAACAAACACACTTCTAAGAAAAACTTACGACTTAGTTTTTCAACAATACCAAGTAAGACGAACTCGCGCACTTAGCCACAAAACCACGCACCTTAAGCATAAGAACACGATTAAGAACAAAACAGAACTTAACACAAAACTCCTGCACTTTAGTTTCAAAACTATACATTAAGTACACAACCACGCACCTTAAACACAAAACTCACGCACATAAAGCACAAAATCACGCACCTTAAGCACAAAAACCACGCACCTTAAATTTGACATAGATGCAAAAATTACCAAATTGTCACCTCATTTTTTAAAAATTTTTTTGGTAATCTTGAACGTTGATTTAAGCAAAATCAATGGCTCTCCTCTCATCGCACGACTGCGCCTGGGCTCGACAACCGCACCTGAACCTATATATACATACATACATACATACATATATATATACACACACACACACACACACACACACACACATATATATATATATTTATTTATTTATTTATTTATTTATTTATATTGAAAAATGTATTAGTAAGTAGTACAGTGTTTTCTCCACGTCTGAAGAAGTTGAGGTTGAGCTTGGTATGTGTATCATATCATCTTGTTTCTATTCTCTTCTATTATATTTGATGTGAGCCAAATTGTACATGTTTTTAGTGATAGTTTGATTATATTGTTGGGTTTAAGTTCAAGAAAATGTCACAATAATTGCATATTTCCTTGTTTTCTAATTTTGATATTGTTTACACTGGTTTTGAATGTTTTATGGTGTTTATTAGTGTTTTGGAACCATTGTAGGTCAAGTGCAAAAGCAAGGGAAATTTCAGACGAGTTTGGAGCCGAAATGGACCAGATGGTGCTGAAACGCAAGATTCGACGCGTCGAGCCAATGGCTCGACATGTCCAAATATTCCAGAAGCCAATCCGATCGGAGCTCAGCAAACTCGACGCATCGAAGTTCCAGTAGCGATTCGGGAGTCCAGCCAAATGCTCGATGCGTCGAGAAGTTGCAGTGCCGAGCTGTGAAATACGATGCCACAGACTCGACACGTCGAGCTACCAATCGACGCATCGAGTCTGATATTTGGCAGCTTCTAAATTTGGGCGGAAAGCTTCCTATTTTGCCCCGGTTTGGTTTTCCGCTATAAAACCGCGCCTCGGTTCACCCCTAGAGAGAATTATTCAGACTTTTGGAGACAAGAAAGAGGAGAATTGAGATCTACAAGTTGTCTTTGGAAGCAAGAAGAAAGCTAGGGAGATTTGGGAAAATCACTTCATTTATTCTGGTACTCTTTTAGATTATTTGTAAACTCTTTATTATAATTGCTATGTATAATTTAGCCATGCTTGGCTAAATTCCATTAGAGATTTTTGGGTAAAAAGTGTTTATGAACCTATGTGCATGTTTATCATATTCTTCAATATATTATTATTTGGGTTATAAGTTATGTTGCAATTGTGATTATATTGTTGTTGCTAGTAGCTCAAGGCCGAATTACTTGTTTCATAGCTTTATTTATGTCATAACGGGAGTTAGGCATAATTGAGAGTACACACAATTACACTTAACTGTTGCACCTTTGGAGAGGGCATATATGTAGGGAGTTTGATTCATGATTATTGTACATCGGGAGATGGTAGTAGTTAGGAGTTTATTATGAATGCTTGTTCTTATATTGTTGGGTGTTTATATAACATGAGTGAATATTCACTAGGGTTAGAGATTACGGGAGTAACTCTATATCATCTTTGCATTCTCACACTTGTTTAAACCCCAGTTTTAATATTGTTCATAAGGTTGTCACTAGCTAGGAGATTAAATACTTGAATTCCAGGAATCTCATTCTCTCTCTATTGTTTCACAAACCTGCTACTTTTTTTAATTATTTTAATCAACCATCCATGATAATCATTAGGATTAGCTTCACAAGAATAGATTAGTAGCTAGTGCTTGATACGCCCCACTTCCCTGTGGATCGATAACTCGTTACTCCGAGTAATTATTTGTTTGAGCATTATACTGCAATCAATATTATTTTTGTTTTATTTGCCAAATCTATTTAAAATATCTTCTTCTCATATGGTTTCATGATAACTGCAAACACATGAGACCATGATAACTGCAAACACATGAGATGTTGGTTAATATGTTATGTGTCTGCCGTTGACATATTTTATACATGCAGTTAATATTTCACTACACCAAATAAGGCATTTAGCGACTGTTTTTTTTTTTTTTTTTTTAACGTTTAGCGGCGGTTACAAACCGCCACTATTGTATTTAGCGGCAGTTATTCAACCGTGTCTAAATAGTGTGTTGCGAAGTATTTAGCGATGGTTTTCTACAATCGCGGGAATTAATGAAAAACTTATTTCGCGGTGGTTTTGAATGCATTTAGCCGCGGTTACATAACCAGTGTTACAATGAGGTACTTTTCTTTTGCTTTTAGCGGCGATTTTGAAACCACCGCTAAAATGAGGTAATTTTCTTTTTCTTTTAGCGGCGGTTACAAAACTGCCACTAAAATGAGGTACTTTTCTTTTGCTTTTAGAGGCGGTTTTGTAACCGCCGCTAAATAAATCTATTTATTTTTTCTTTAAATTTTAGTGGCAGCCATTAAGTGTCGCTAAATGTTTTTCTTTATTTATTTTTAAAAATTTTAGTGGCGGTTATTAAGTGGTGCTAAATAATGTTTTGTTTTCATAATTAAGTGTCGCTAAATGTTTTATAATTACATTATTATATTTTTATAATTATTATTTAAATCTTTATATTGCAATCATAAATAAACTCTATGTACACATTAATTGGAACAAAATTCAATTGTAACTTATATTTGTCAAATAATTGTAACAAAAAACAAAGAATCTTTATATACTAGAAGCTAATAGTTCTGAGAAAAAAGAGCAACAACATTAAATTGTTTCAGGATCCATTGATTCATCTGCAACAATGAGAGAGAGGTTTCTAAGAAGATAGTACAAGAATACTTATTAATCCATTGACATTCAAAAGGAAACCAAAAGGCCAAATTTCATAAGAAGATGATCAACATTGTCTAAATCCACATCATGTTAAAGTGGCCTTCGGAAAGTCCCAGTCTCCTTTTGTTCATTCCATCTTTCAACCTGAAAGGAACCCAATTGGACGTAAGATTAAAATATAGTGTATGCACTGTTAGGCATAATATGTGGCTCAAATTAAACATAGACCATGTCTCTAATGTTGGCGTCGTTTGCGTGCTAACATTCCTACATGATTTCCTACTTTGGCTCTCATTCTTGTAATTGCCGTACATTTCTCTTCTTTGTAATTATAAATAGGTTTAGGTTCATTGTTTTCAATGCATCAATTCATTAATTGTAATTCATTCCTAAGCAATTCATCTTGCAAGGTTAGTGGAATTGGAAGTGTTCAGATTAAAACTCATGATAACGTTGTCAGGACTCTTACCAATGTTCGGTATATTCCTGATTTGAAACGCAATCTGATATCATTGGGCACCTTGAAATCTCTGGGGTGCAAGTACACAGCTGAAGGTGGAGTTTTGAAGGTCATAAAAGGCTCTCTTATTCTCATGAAAGCTTCTCGTTCTGGAAGCTTGTATGTCTTGCATGGCAGTACTGTGACAGGTTCAGTAGCGGTATCCTCATCGATGTCTGATGCGGATCTCACTCAATTATGGCATATGCGTCTGGGGCATATGAGTGAGAAAGGCATGCATTTCCTGAGCAAGAAAGACCTCCTTGGTGGTTCAGGTACGGGTAAATTACAATTTTGTGAGCATTGTATTTTTGGGAAACAAAAGAGGGTTAGTTTCTCTACTGCTACACACCGTACCAAAGATGTATTGGAATATATACATTCTGATTTATGGGGACCGACTAAATTCCAATCTATTGGAGGCTGTAGATATTTTATGTCTATTATTGATGACTTTTCTCGTAAAGTCTGGGTCTATTTCCTGAAACATAAAAATCAGGCATTTTCTATTTTCAAGACGTAGAAAATACTTGTTGAGACTCAGACAGGTAAAAAAGTCATGAAGCTCAGGACAGACAATGGCTTGGAGTTCTGTGAGTCAGATTTCAATGACTTCTGTGCGGCAAATGGAATCGCCAGGCACAAGACCTTGCCTGGTAAACCCCAGCAAAATGGTGTTGCCGAACGTTTGAACAGGACTCTATTGGAAAGAGCTCGTTGTATACTCTCTAATGCTGGGTTATGGAAACAGCGTGATTTTTGGGCCGAGGCCGTTTCTACTGCTTGCTATTTGGTAAATAGATCTCCACATTCATCCCTTGATTTCAAAATTCCAGAGGAAGTTTGGTCAGGTAATCCTGTTGACTACTCTATCTTAAGAGTTTTTGGATGTCCTGCTTATGCTCATTCCAGTACGGGTAAATTGAACCCGAAAGCTGTCAAATGCATTTTCCTTGGTTATGCCTCTGAGTCAAAAGGGTATCGTCTATGGTCTCCTGATTCTCGGAAAATCATTCTAAGTCGATATATCACTTTGATGAAAATGCACTACGTTCTTCTGGCAAAGTTCCCAGTACAGATGAGACGCAAAGTACTGGTGAGAAGGTGGAGTTTGAGTTCAGGCCTATTGATAGTGTTACTACTGCTGATGGTAATACTAAAGATGATGCATCTACTAGCACCGCACCTCTCGTCGAGCCACAACGAGAGTATTCCATTGCTATGGATCGTCCTAGGAGGACAATTAAAAAACCTGCTAGGTACGCTAGTGACGATGAAACCAATATGGTTGCTTATGCTCTTTCAGTCACATAGGAAGTTGATGGTGATCCATCCTGCTATTATGAAGTTCTTCCTGTTGTTAAGTTCAAGTAGTGCTTGAGTTTAGTCGGTTGTTCCAGTTGTTAATTCTACAACAATTTGATCCAAGGTGGAGATTGTTAGGCATAATATGTGGCTCAAATTAAACATAGACCATGTCTCTAATGTTGGCGTCGTTTGCGTGCTAACATTCCTACATGATTTCCTACTTTGGCTCTCATTCTTGTAATTGCCGTACATTTCTCTTCTTTGTAATTATAAATAGGTTTAGGTTCATTGTTTTCAATGCATCAATTCATTAATTGTAATTCATTCCTAAGCAATTCATCTTGCTTTCTTTTCTTTCTTTTATTTCCCCACGTAAACATATATATATATATATATATATATATATATATATATATATTTACTTTGTATTCTCTATTTAGAGAGTAATATATATATATTTTATAATCTCCCAAATTAGCTATTGCCTTATTCTGTCATTTATATTATTTTCCTATTATTTAACTTCTATAATTCTCAATTTTCGATTCTTCGCTTCCGCATTATTCTGCTATATTCCTAACATGCACAAGTAGGAATAATACAGAATATATAAAAGAAAATACTCATGGAACACATAACATGAACGACAACACAACTAGTAAAACAAACCTAGGTGGTTATAATTGGTTTGGCAGTCTAGCAAGTTCATAGAGCTAACAGGAGCTGAGGCATTTTAAGTAAAAGAAGGAAAAGAGAGAGCCAAAAAAAGAAATAGAGTCACAAAGATTAAATCTACTTTTTCTTCATTTGGACATGAGACAACTTTCATTATGCCAATACAAAATTTGGTGCATGTCCATACAAAATTTTAGTATACTCAGTTTAGACACACCATTAGAAATCCAGCTACCAATTAAATAAATCATGAAACTACTTACAGTTGCCTCTAATAAAAAATATTATAGTAATCTGATTGCATATCATGTAGAAGATTATCCATTAACATGATGACTAGAGGATGAATTTTGCTTTCCAGTGTGAAAGATTGGTGCTTGCTTCCTTCATCGGGTACCTACTGTAAGCATTGAAAATTTAAATAATGGTGTTGGACCGTGGTGAATATTTGATTATTAAATTAATTACTTTAATTAAGCTAGTTGGACTAATATTTATTTAATTGGGTTAATTAAATGACTCATTGAATAATTAATTGGTTTAATTACTTAATTAAGTGTAATTGGATGTTGGATTGTTCGGCCCGAAATGGTGAACGATTTAATCAAGTTGGACCAGGCTGCTTGGATGAATTGGGTTGCCTAGTTAGTGGGTTTGACTTGGTCTTGGCCCATCAAAATTATATGTGGATTATATAATTTTGGGAAATTTGAATATTTGATATTATTTGGAAATTTAATGAAATCATGAACTTGGACGCAATGGTGTCCCGATACATTCCTTAATTTAATTAAAGAAATTAAATTAAATAAGGAATTAAGAGTTGGTTGGAGATTTTCCCTCACACTCACCACTATAAATAGTGGTTTCATTTCAAGAATGGGAGCTCTGGAAATCTACATATCGAAGCTCTGCCGAAATCTCTCCAGGATATCGTCTGGAACACGCCCGCAGTTGTACTGCGTATACTGCGCTGAGGAACACGCCACTTGAACACCGGAAGCCCTTCTTTGAAGATCAAGCTGCATATTAGCCCTTCACTGAGGAACAAGCTACTAACTCCGGAGGCCTTCAGCAAGGAATTACTCCAATTCGGCACACTCCCGAATTCAGCATACTTCCAGTTCGGCATACTCCCGAACTTGGCATACTTCCAGTTCAACATACTTTGAACTCGGCACACTTCCAATTCGGCATATTCCGGATTCGGCATACTTCCAACAAAGAACTACTTCAAGTTCAGCATACTCTGAACTCGGCACACTTCCAATTTGCATATTCCAAATTTGGACACTTCCAATAGGCATACTTGTAGTAGAGAATCAGAGGACTTCTCATATACAGAGATTGTACCCCTTCCCGTTTGATATATACTTGATACTACTTGTAACCGATACTTTGAATTTTGAATATATACAATTCAAGTTTTTCGCGTTTACACCTACATTACAAATCAACCAATTACAAATCAAATACGACAACATAGAGTTTAACAGCACAGATACATCAAACCACTTTGAAACTCAATCTTCGACTCGGTCAGAGGCTCACTAGTCATAGATTCATAAATTATAAATAAAAGTGACTGTTAATGAGATTGGGATACATTACTCCATATGTTAAGCAAAAGTAATAGATTCATAAATTATAAGTAAAATGTGAGACATACTATCAATATGCATAAGAGATCTAATATATGTTGTTTTACATTATGGCTGTGAACAATGCAGAATTCATTTGTTTTACATACAATCATAATCAATGACCAACACCAACAAGCTATGTTCAGTAGTTAAAAGTATTCTAATGAACAATACAACAACCATTAAGGCTAAAAGTTAACTAGTTGACAGTGTTGAAAAAATAGCATTAAAATGGCATTTTAAGTAGCTATTTTGTGGTACAATTATCAGTGGGGTCACTTCTGATTTGGGTCGGTCAAAGTGGATTCGGGTTCTTCATAGTGAGACGAAGAGATTGATATATTGTACGCTCAAAACGGATAATTGGTGAATGAGATATTGATTCTCAAAGTAGACCCATTTGAGTTGAAAAAATGAAGGGAAAAAGTGAAGATTTTATCCCACATTGGTTTGGGAAGAGGATTTACCCCACTATTTATACAAGAGCACTTTTAAAGCTTATTGAATTGTATAGCATAGAGGCTCTCTCTCATGCGTAGGGGGGTGCAAATCAAATCCCAAACTGTAGCATAAGTGTTCTGGTCTTTCGAAATGGTACGTGTCTCTACTATTCACTTGACTGTTTGATTTGATTTTTAAATCAGATTTAATGCTATTGTTAGCAGACTTATAAGCACAACAAGAACACACAACACATGAATTGTTTTCTTCTCAAAACTCTGCTCCTACTCCTTTCTTTGCGTGTTCAAGGCTTTGCTCTAGTTCGCCGGGTTCGTTCGTTTGGGTGCTCAAACGTCGAATCGTAGCATGTTTTATCTTGGGAAGCCTAGGCCACAACGCTCCTAGAACTTTTGGGAGGTCGCAAATAAGGTTTTAAGGAAAATGGGCACTTCGCCTGACTCGTGCTAAAACCCTACACCAAACAGAAGCCGCGCCACTCTTCTTTCTTCTCTGGGTTTTGGGATTATGCTTCTAAGCTAAAATCCTTGTACTACACTTTGTTTTCTTTTGGTTGGAATTATAATCCGATGATTATAATTCCATTTTGGTTGATACATATATCTTTTTCGTAGATATAGATGTATATAACCGTGGGGGTCTGATTTATATATATTTGTGTGTATATATATATATATATTTTAGATATATATCAAATAATATTTTATATAATTTTGTGTGTAAATATAAATATTATTTTGCGATATTAAATCGACTTTGGTTCATTATTTCCAACAATCTTAAAACCTTATTTTTTGATAATGAACAAGTCGATGGATTCCAAGAGTATTGGAACCGTGAATGTTGCTCGTGGTGCACATTCAAATGGTCAGAACTGCAACGATGTTGCACATTCCGAGATGTCGGTTGACGGCAGCAACGTTGGAAATGATATTTTCATGGGAGTTGCAAAATCACACGATAGTGCTCCGGAGAACCTTGGTTCAAACCGGTAGGCTAGTGGCTAACGGCACACAGTTGGTACCTATTGTGATGCCTAGTGGATCAGCTAAAAGCCACGAAGGATCCAATGATGGTTTGATCACTACATGGTCTGAGGACTTCTATATTGTGACGAATGTCTTCAACGATAATCAAAGGAAAGGCAAACGAGAGTTTAGGCCTGAAAATGATTATGAAGAAGAAGTGAGCAGCCACTATGAAGCGAACCGTCATCCTGGTGAAAAGGTTGCGGACAACTTCGCTTGGGTTAAAGAATGTGGATGGTTGGACGAGTGAGGTCACAACCAAGGTTTCTTTAACAGGTACCCCCGATGTGCGCTATGGGACCACCCTTCGTGAGTGGATGGTTGAACAATGGAACAAGGCACACGGGTTTGAAGGACTACTATGAGATAGGAATAAGGAATTTGTTTCCAATGAATTTTCCTATTTATTTATTTGTTAAATAAATGTTGTAGTACCCTTGTGATACATTTTTATTATAGAATAAAAATGAATTGTTCCATTGAGTTATTGAATCATAGTACATACGAATTATTTGATGAAATAATGTTAATTGTATATATGAAATGATTCAATATGGATGCCTAGTGCATCAAGTAGCATTATTTGGAATAATGTTAAAATGGCTTAACGGCCGGAACGAATTGTAACAAGCGCGTTACATGTTTGAAATCTCGTAAGGACTTCGGTTCTAGTTCATGTTGAACGATATAGATTTCAAAGTAGAATCAATTTGTCAAAATTGGGATAACTATATAATCGTGAGCGTCACAGCTCAAGTGTTGAATACTTTAAATAATATTCGTAGTACGATTATATACGCTTGATTCAACTAGTCGGAAAATTTAGTTGATTTGATACCGTTAGTTGTGTTAGAATTAACTTGATCAAAAACCAAATTATACTAGTATGAAATAATTTGAGACAAAATTTGGGACGTCAGAATTAAGCTTGAGCTTAACGGAAAATGCTAATTGAATTTAGCATTGTTGAAGTGCTAATTGTAGTGCTTAACAGCACTGGACATCCAAACTTTAAAATAGCATTGTGGAGTGCTAATTAAATTTAGCACTGTAAAGTGCTATGAGATTAGCACTTAGCTAGGAAGATTTGTGATCAAGCTTTACTTTGCTTATTCATGAAGTTGGATAATACTGGAGTGTGCTTAAGATAATTAGCAACTCTTTGTGTTGTTGAATTATAAAGCAACCGATTGGTTCATTTAAATTCACAAAACAGATTTGGTGCCTCGGTAACCAAACGGTGATAAATGTTGATAACAACTGAGTAGTGCTTTGCTAAGCACCAAATAATGCTTCAATGTCAGAAGCATTGATTCGTGGTTTTGGCTTCGATCAATACCGAATGGATTCGTAAGTGCTGATTTGTTCGCACCTACGAGGTGTGCTAACGGGTAGCACACGTTTATTCTTTATAAGAATAAAGGAGAAAACCAAATTAATCGTGGATTAATACGGTTATGAGCGATCGATGTGGTGAACAATAAACACCTATTGGTGATTTCTGCGCAAGCATCGGTATCGTACTCGAGCGTACGACACGTATTCACCTCAATCGAACGTTGTTGCCGAACATAAATATCAAGACGTTGATAAGTTCGAGTCTACCTCAAAGTGTGTGGGGTGAGACAATACTTTGGACAAGTAAGTACCTTTAAAATAGGGTTACCCGCATGAAATTCTTACAAATTGTGGGTACGTAGGAAGTTTTCCTACTAATGCCTGAAATGTGGGGGTGTCTTGCCAAAGGTGTGTATTGGTTCTTAGTACACGAGTCATATAGTTTGGATGTACATAAGAACACGATTAATTGAATCAATAAATTCATCGTTCTTTGAAGATGTACTTTTGTGAAGGTTCAATTTAGGAACTAGCACGTTGAAATGAACTTTCGACGTAGCTATGGTTGGAGGGTATGAAAGAGAACCCGAGCTCAAGCTAGACGTAGCAAGAGAGCTAGGATTGAAAAATCCTTTGGTCCAGATTTTCTGACGTACATGTTAGAATGTGATGTGCGTATTCTAACTTGTCCACTAGAAAATGAAACGGATTTTCTGACATGGTTGTTAGAAAACGAGTCTAGAACGTATGTAGAAGTAGTGACTTATACGGATGGACCAACACGAGAGAGGCTACCGAGAGTGAAGTAGATTCTATCTTAGAGATTCATACTTGGAACTGGTTGTTCTTCCTCCGGGTTGTAAAACCTTTGGATCCTTGTGGATCACGTGTCGGAGATAAAACAGGTTGGTTATATTGAAGTAAAATGGCCGGGCTTGTAATTGTAGATTAATTGCAATGCGAGTGCCACAATTACTTCAAGATATATTCTCTTGTGATGAGAATGAAATCCATTAGTATGATACTTGCCATAGCCATTTAGCGAGACTTGGAAGTTCATCAAAATGGATGGATCGCTTTCTGAATAGACATGGAACGACCTGAGGGTTTGTGGTTCCACGCTGTGAAAAGAAAGCGTGTAATTGGTGAGATCATTGTATGGTGCGAAACAATTGTCTTAGTACTTGGCATGTACGTAGGTTTGATCATACAATGATGACCAACGAGTTTAGTATAAATAAAAGTGACAAGTGGGTCTACATAATGCGTACGATAGACGATGATATCACTATTTGTTTATACACGATAACTCATCATGGGTAGTAACGATCAAGTGATCAAATTGATAAGTGCTTATTTGTCTATATTTTTCACCCTTTTCTCTAAGCTATTTTGCATATAGATCATTCCAAATTCCATGAGATTGGGACTAAATTGTGTTATTTTGTAAGGAGTTTGGTTTGAAAAGCTTTGGAAGCAAAAATGAGTAGTTTCATGCACTTTGGTGGTCATTGGAGTCAAAAGAAGCATTTTGGATGGATTGGGAGTCCATGGGATCCGAGGAGAAGCTAAGAGGAAGGACAAAACACTTCCAAAGGAACCTAAGAGTGGTGCTTTCAATGGTCTTGGTCATTTGGGCAAACCAAAGTAAAAGAGAAGCAAGCGATCATGCAATTGTAATTCCCGACCTGCATGTCGACGTCATAGTCGTTGGACCATATCTCGACCTAAAATTATCCATATTATGCAATTCTTGTCCCATTGGAAAGAAGACTCAAAGGGCTACAACGCATATTCAGACATCAAAGCCTAAAAAGGAAGCCACAGTGGTAAAAATCATCCTTGAAGTTGAAGTTCCAAACTTGCAGATTTCGCCCAAAACTGACCACTGTTTGGTAATTGACAATATCTCGGCCTAGGAATGTCCAAAGGAAGTTATTCTTGCGCCATTTGAAAGGATACTCGAAGGGCTACAACTTTCATGAAGACATCAAAGCCTAATTCTGAAGGCAAAAGGGACAAAACTAGCCTACAAACCGAAGTTCTGTTGCAGAGTAGCACTAGACGCGTCGAGATTGGGCAGAAAGTTGCGATTTTCATACTGTAAATGTTCGATGCGTCGAAACCCCCCGCCTCTGCTCCCTTTAGCTGAGTTTTCACTCATTTCTACATGGTTTTGAACCCCATTCGAACCCTAACTATTTTCTACTCTTCCCTTTCATATTTTAGTGTTAGATTAGGTGTAGATTTAGGTTCTTTATCATATTTCAAGCTTGTATTGAAGGATCTACACTTGGATTCCAAGATTTACCATCCATTTCTTTAGTGAAGTTTTCTTTCCCTTATCTCTTTTCCTTTGCAATGTTTATGTTTTACACTTATATTTTTGTGTTCTTTATGCTATTAAATCATGTGTAGTTAGTTTATGAACTTGAGTTAGGGTTGTATTTTCTATCTTGATGCTTGATTTGTGATTATTGCATAAAGGGAATTTTTGCCTACCTAGGGTTCTTGAGTTTATGAAGGATTTGTGTTTGTATATTGTTAATGCTTGGTGTACAACATTCATTGGCATGTTTTGGAGGATTCTTGGCCTCAATGAGAGTTGGGTCAAGATTCCAAGCCACTCCTTGCATAACCCCGATTTTTCCTATGAAAATTGGAGAAATTGAGTGTTTTAGATGCTTTGTGTTCTTGAAGAACTTGGAGTTGATTCACCACGAGAGTGGGGCAATTCCTTGTTCTAATCCTTGTTAGTTTTCTCACATGAGTGACTTATAGACTAGGATTCCTACGTGCATCCCTTCTATTCCTTGGTTGTGTGATTTTCCCCAATCCTTAGGTTGTGCTATGCATCTAGAAGATAATGCTCCATAGCTTGAGTCCTATTTCTTTATTTCGTGTTTACATCTTGTTAATATGTGTTTGGTTACTTTGTTTAGTTACCGTAGCCTCAATCTCGTTATGATTTGTTTAGCTTCTTGTTGATTTCCTTATGCTAGTGCCTAGTTTCTTGTGATTGCATATTGCGTGTCATAACCCCAATCCCCTGAGGACGAAATTACACACCCGTACATTCACCATCACTCATTTTTGCTACACAATCAGAAATCTATCAGGAACATGTTAAATTTGAGATTTGACATGAGAGGTATGGGCTTGGCAGATTTAATCTTCGAGATTAAAATCGTGAGAAGACCGAATGGTCTATGGTAAGCCAATCTCAATGAGTGAATTGAATCCTTGCAAAGGATGTTAATCAAGTGGCTTGGACACCGTTAGATACTAACGTACAACTAGCCAATAATCACGAAGACTGTATTTCTCACGGAGAATACGTTCAGATTATTGGTAGTTTAATTGTATCAATGGGTTGTACTAGGCCGGATGTTGCCTTAGCGGTTAACGAACTCGGTAGACATACGAGTAACCCTAGTGTCACGCACTAGAAGGCAACAGTGAGAGTTATGAGATACTTAAGGCATGCTCGTGACTTTGGACTGCACTATGTGGGATATTAGCTGTGCTTGGAAAGTACAGTACGGGATATCAAAGGACGCTAAGTCCATTAAAGGCTACGTGTTTACGTAGGCCAGTGCAGTTGGTTGTATGGAAATTTTCGAAACGATTTGTGATAGCTAAGATCCATGATGGGATTTAAGCTGAGAGCCTTAGACGTGTGTCGTGGAAAGGCTGAATGGCTACGCCATTTGTTCGAGGATATTCCTAATTAGGAAAACTCGTACCTCCAATTTGTGTGCGTTGCGATAGTCAAGCAAAATTGGTTAAGTACAGAGTTAGATGTGCAATGGTAAGTCTAGACTTATGAATCGTAGACATACTACCATTAAACAATTTCTTACAACATGGGTTATCTCTATTGACTACGTGATGTCAAAGGATAACGTAGCGGCCGCTAACACGCTAACCGAGGTAAACAAATGGTTGTGGAGAAGTTGGAATGAGGAATGAGTCTAAAGCCCTTGGACTAAAAGTTCTATAGTGGATGATACCCAACCTAAACTCGTGTACACCGGCACCTGCGGGAGGGAATGTCGTCCGGGCATAAGTTATGCAGGAATTGTTTTCTTCTAAAAACTCTGCTCCTACTCCTTTCTTTGCATGTTTTATCCTGGGAAGCCTATTGAGAAGTGGCAAATAAGGTTTTAAGGAAAATGGGCACTTCGCCTGAGTCATGCTAAAAACCCTACACCAAGCAGAAGCCACTCTTCTTTCTTCTCCGGGTTTTGGGATTATGCTTCTAAGTTAAAAAATAAAAATAAAAATAAAAATAAAAAAAAAAGCAAACCTGCAAGTGCTTCAGTGAATCTTTCAATTTTTTCTTCTTCACAAATCCTTCTTCATCTGTCAATAAATGGAACTAAATTAATGTATTGATTTATTCAGACTTGTTGTACATGTCAATCAATAAATATAATGTAAACTTACTAATCACATCAACTTCCCACGCAGTCCTTGTTTTCTTTTTAGATAAAGATTGCAAATCTTCATTTTGCTCTTGTGATGTTTCACTATCTTGAGTTTGCTCTTGAGGTGTTTCATTATCCTGAGTTTGTTCTTGATGAGAAATTGACCGACTCATATCCATGAACCTTTTTTATCTTGGCATACCTACACATTAAATGAAAAATTAGGAATTATAATTGGATTCGAACCTCTGATTTACTGGCTTTCTTACTGCTGCATTCAACAAAAACAGGAATTAATGTCTTACTTTGAACTACTGAATAGATTTCCTTCACACTGAAATAAAACAGATAAAAGGAGATAGTAAAAGTTGGAAAGATAAAACTACTTAATCAGGCTAGCCAGCCCCATCATGGATCTTGGAGACAATAATCCCAATTACCCAAAGGTTGGAATTTATGGTGCAATCCTGGTTTGTATATAATCAACACAATCAGTACAACAATGAATTCACAATCAACATCCTTCCTAAAGTAAAAAAGAGAGGATGCAACATCATTTCATTCATAGTGAGATTCAGAATATAAGCATATATGCTAGGTAAAAAAATTTCATTCCCATTGTTAAGAAATAATTAATATGTGGCTCAAATTCTTGAAGTCATCCTAGACAACCATCCACGTTGCATGTTGTTGTTGTCTCTTCTTACACATTCCCTACGATTGCGTCGCATCCGCATGCATGCCCACTTAATTCTCTTTTTGGATTGTATAAGTAGCTAGCTAAGCCTTGTAATTCAATGCATCAATACATTCATTCATCTTTCTTTTTAGCTATTTCACGTAGCATACATATGCATATATATATATATATATATATATATATATATATATATATATATATATAT